>NC_037683.1:100950046-101040776 GCF_003255815.1 Theropithecus gelada
GACCCCACTTCTTCAGGCCTTGGTTGTGGATCACACCCTGGATTCTTCCCTTCCAAGTACAGCCCCGTTGCCATGATGCTCCTTGAGTCAATGAGCTCTTTGGTCTGCTCTTCTGCTCAAGCAAAGAAAGGGTCTGGCTTCAGTTCTCAGAGGCTGACAAGTACCAAGGGGGCAGAATATGGGAGTATCCTGCAGGTGCTCCCAGCATCTTCCCTGGCTCAGGTGCCGGAGGCTTGGGGTTTTCTAGCTCTTGACCTCACACTCTCGAATGTTTGTTTTCCAATTCCTTCCTGAATAACAGGGTGAACATGCCACCCCTTCTGGTGGTGAATGGGGTTCCTGAGAGCTGGGAGGTCACAGTCCAGACCCTGAGGCTCTTCACCAAACAAGTGCTGGAGAGCAAAGCCGCTCACTCACAACTCGCTCTCTCTTTCTCTTTCAAATCTGGGGAGGGGGAGGCCATCTGAGCAGTTTCTCTCCCACTTCCCAGTAAGGAAATCACAAAGGACCAAGTGCGCTTCTACTGCGCCCAGACAGGACTGATGGCTTTAAAAGAAGAGGAAGAGAGACCCGAGCTAGGACACTCGACTCCCTCGCCCTGTGGTGCCCTGCGCCACCCTGGGCCTCTGCAAACAATCCCCACAAGCAAGAAGGCCTTCACCAGATACACTCCCTGGACCTCAGACTTCCCAGCCTCTAAAACTGTAAGAAATAAATGATGTTTCTCATAAATTACACAGTTCCAGGTACTCTGTTACTAGCAACAGAAAAGAGACTCGGACAGATATTACAGTTAGATTGTATTTTACGGAGAAGTAATGCATAAAAAAAGGAATAATTGGCCGGACGCGGTGGCTCACACCTGTAATCCCAGCACTTTAGGAGGCCCAGGCGGGGGAATCATGAGGTCAAGAGTTTGAGACCAGTCTGGCCAAAATGGTGAAACCCCATCTCTACTAAAAATACAAAAATTAGCCAGGCGTGGTGGCGCACACCTGTAGTCCCAGCTACTCGGGAGGCTGAGGCAGAAGAATCACTTGAACCCAGGTGGCAGATGTTGCAGTGAGCTGAGAACGTGCCACTGCACTCCAGCCTGAGTGACAGAGAGAGAAATAATCTCCAAACATAGTAAACAAATTCCTGCAGACAGGAAATATAATGGTGGATACCTGAGCTAGGAGAAGGGGAATGGGGAACTATTATTCAATGGATACAGAGTTTCAGTCCAGGAAGATAAACAAGCTCTGGGGATAAACAGTAGTAATGGTTACACAACGTGAACGTACTCAATGCCTCTGAATTCAAAATTGGTTAAAATGGTACTTGTTATGTTAGGTATATTTTACCACTTAAAAAATTATCGGTGATTGTGCTTCTAAAAGAGTTATCAGTTTAATCTTCAGTAGAACTCAACTGACAAACAGAAATACACAATGACTTCATTTTTCACAAAGTCAAAATATGCATACGAAAAGGTTATGGGGGAAAAGGCAGAGGTAATTATTTTTTCCCCGAAAGGTATTTTCTACGACGAATGTTTTTATGTAATAAAAAAATAAAATGACAAGGGCCGGGCGCGGTGGCTCAAGCCTGTAATCCCAGCACTTTGGGAGGCCGAGACGGGCGGATCACAAGGTCAGGAGATCGAGACCATCCTGGCTAACCCAGTGAAACCCCGTCTCTACTAAAAAATACAAAAAAAAAACTAGCCGGGCGAGGTGGCGGGCGCCTGTAGTCCCAGCTACTCTGGAGGCTGAGGCAGGAGAATGGCGTGAACCCGGGAGGCGGAGCTTGCAGTGAGCTGAGATCCGGCCACTGCACTCCAGCCTGGGCGACAGAGCGAGACTCCGTCTCAAAAAAAAATAAAAATAAAAAAATAAATAAAATGACAAAAGTTTAGAATGTTTGTGGGTTTTGTTCGTTAAATGCTTAATTATATAAATTAATATATACATTAGATTAAGATACATATTTTTCCTCTATCTACATTTCTCCATTCTCTGTATCTTAAATCCTGACATTAAATGTCATTAAATTTCTTAAATCTCAAGAGAACGACTTGGTTACCAAGGAAGATATAATCCATAACCTAGAGAGTGGGCGAATAAAAGCATTCTAATGTTATCAACTGCTTTTCTCCTGTCAACCAAATGTTTCTGTAAATAACTCCTTTCTGTTGGTTTTGGGAAAGACGTGGGAGAAAGAAGAATCTCTGAATGGAGGAGTCTGGAAAGGATGCTTGACAAAACGCCCGCGCTCTCTGGAGACGCAGCCAGTCTTCTCCCTCCTAGGGTCTGGTCTTGACGATAGCATCTCGTGTTTTGGGGTCGCCTTTCCCTACCAGATTCTTCTAAAGCCCAGCTGCACCCACCCTTAAGTGGGAGATAAGGCTTCTGCCCGCGGGCTCTGCGTTCTTCCACCCGGCCCCACCTTTGCTGTGGACTAAACAGGAGCCACTGGACTAGAGTACACTGGCTCTCGGCTATGCGGACCAAAGATTCCAGGACTAAGGAAAAGCTAGGTTAGGCACAAAGTCCATACTGGGCTTGCTGTAAACGTCTTTTCAGTGGCCACCTGCCCAGTGCAGTAAGTCAGGTACTTAGTTGATTCGAGCGCTCCAGGGAGACGCCCGACCCTACTCTGCGCAGCCCCGGGGTACCGGCTCCGCTTCCCCCAAGTCCACTGAGGCAGGCGCGCCCCGCTCTGGGACAGTCAGTAAACAAGCCACGAACCGCGCCAGGGGTCAGAGTACCCAGAGGCCCCGCCCAGCTGCCGGCGCAGCCAATCGTAGCGCAGCCAGGACGTGGGGCGGTGCCGGCGGAGCCCAGACCCGAGGTTTTAGAGGCAGAGTCAGGCGAAGCTGGGCCAGAACCGCGACCTCCGCAACCTCAAGAGCGGTATCCGTGGAGTGCGCCTGCGCAGCTACGACCGCAGCAGGAAAGCGCTGCCGGCCAGGCCCAGCTGGGGCCGGACAGGGACTGGAAGAGAGGACGCGGTCGAGGAGTTGTGCACCAGCCCTGGCAACGAGAGCGTCTGCCCTGAGCTCTGCCGGCCTTAAGGTGGGGAAGCGGGGGAGGGCAATTAAGGACCCCGCGGAAGCGCGGAGACCACGCAGGCGGGGTCCCTGGTTGAGCGGGCAGGCTAGCCTCCGAGCCGGGTGGACACAGGTACCGCAGCCAGGCCGCGCCGCGCCGACTCAGGGCCTGGCCCGGTCAGACAGGGAAGCTCAGTCCCCGCACGCCAGACAGCGGTGCTCCTGCTGGCGTCACCGCAAACATCCTCTGACCGCTGCAGCCTGTGTGTGGCGCAGGCGTCACGTCCCCGGCCTTGCCACGCCTGGAGCCCTGGAAGCTGGCTGCGGGGCGCTGGCTTCCCGCGTGCGGCCATATGACCCCGTCCCTGATTTAGGGGAGCAATTTGGGGTGTCGGCAGCACAGGCCCAGGTGAGTGAAGGAGGGAGCAGTGTGTGCTGTCCTTCCCAGTTTTTCCTGGGAAAGCATTTCAGAAGGGTTTCATTTAAGGAGAGGTTGGGGCAGGCACGCTGGCTCACGCCTGTAATCCCAGCACTTTGGGAGGCTGAGGTGGGCGGATCACCTGAGGTCAGGAGTTCGAGACCAGCCTGGCCAACATGGTGAAACCCCGTCTCTACTAAAAATACAAAATTAGACAGGCGAGGTGGCACACGTCTGTAGTCCCAGCTAGTCAAGAGACTGAGGAAGAATGGCTTGAACCCGGGAGGCGGAGGTTGCCGTGAGCTCAGATCGCACCATTGCACTCCAGCCTGGGCAACACAGCAAGACTCCATCTCAAAAAAACAAAAACGGAGAGGTTGGAAAACATATGTCAGCTTCAGCTGTTTGTTAGTCAAGAAGATGTGTGAAGGCCTCCTAATTCTTGGGGATCTCTTTGTCACTACTTGGGAATCCCACCTTATCATTATTGAGGTTTTGCCTGGGCACAAAACCTGGGATTTTTGCCATTGGTACAAAACCTGGATCAACTCTTTCCTGGTTTCCTAGTTGTTGCCTTAAGCTTCTCACCCACAAGGTGCTTTCATACCTTTCTCATAACCTAAATTATCATCCCATAAACTGTTTAAACTCTTACAGCTCTGGACAGGCTGCTTTTCATTTTGGTGGGTCCATCCAGCACCTCCATGTGCCCTGTTTTTCTCCAGGCACATCCTTGGCCTCTTCCACAGTCCTTGGGTAAATGCTTGGAAGAATAATTTAAATACTTTTATTCTACGATGGTGGCCCTAATTTTTCAGGCGGCAGTAAGATTGCTTTTTAGGATCAGTCTAATCAGATCCTCATTTCTTTTCCCTTCCTAGGTTTTGAAACATGAATCCTACATTCATCCTCGCTGCCTTTTGCCTGGGAATTGCCTCAGCTACTCTAACATTTAATCACAGTTTAGAGGCACAGTGGACCAAGTGGAAGGCGATGCACAACAGATTATACGGCATGGTTAGTGGTATCTGAAACTTCCCCAGAAAAAATAGTCTTGGCTGTTGAGAAGTTTTAGACAGAGAGTAGCTTCTAGAGGCCAGCTTTCACCAATAGCCTAATGTAATAACCTAATGGCACCGATTATGAGCACAGTATGGGCATTCATCTCTTTTCTGTCTCAATTTGGGGAACAGCATCCTCAGAGGTGTCAAGCCTTCCCTGGCCATGGTTTCTCTTCTGTCTCTGTCTGCAGAATCACTTGGTGAGCATGAGTTGGGTTTTAGGTAGAAATAAAGAGCATCAGTTACATGTTTGCCTCTAGAATGAAGAAGGATGGAGGAGAGCAGTGTGGGAGAAGAACATGAAGATGATTGAACTGCACAATCAGGAATACAGCCAAGGGAAACACAGCTTCACAATGGCCATGAACACCTTTGGAGACATGGTGAGTGTGCTGTGGACCGCCGAGCTCTGTGCTTCCTCCCCTCAGTTCTTTACTAAAGTAATCTCTTGCTTTTCAACATTTTATTTCCTTTTCCTTGAAGACCAGTGAAGAATTCAGGCAGGTGATGAATGGCTTTCAAAACCGTAAACCCAGGAAGGGGAAAGTGTTCCAGGAACCTCTGTTTTATGAGGCCCCCAGATCTGTGGATTGGAGAGAGAAAGGCTACGTGACTCCTGTGAAGAATCAGGTGAGACAGTGTCAGGGCCAGACCTCCCATCTTCCCAGAAAAGCCAAGAAGTGATTGACATCTTTGTTTTGGTAGACTTTAAAGCGATGTGCGGTTCACTTTTTAACAGTATTCAGATGTGTGAGCTGTTGTCAAAGTCTTACTATTTTTTTGTGAATGACAGCTTTTTTTATTCCCTCTTTAGGGTCAGTGTGGTTCTTGTTGGGCTTTTAGCGCTACTGGTGCTCTTGAAGGACAGATGTTCCGGAAAACTGGGAAGCTTGTCTCACTGAGTGAGCAGAATCTGGTAGACTGCTCTGGGCCCCAAGGCAATGAGGGCTGCAATGGTGGCCTAATGGATTATGCCTTCCAGTATGTTGCCGACAATGGAGGCCTGGACTCTGAGGAATCCTATCCATATGAGGCAACAGTAAGTGGAGCTCCTTGTCGTCATTCCAGCGCAGCTTTTGGGAGGTGGAACACTTTCAGAGATAACAGATACCTTTTTTGGAATTCATGTATTAGGGCTGGGTGGGGTGGCTCACGCCTGTAATCCCAGCACTTTAGGAGGCTGAGCCGGGTAGATGGCTTGAGCTCAGGAGTTTGAGACCAGCCTGGGCAACAAGGTAAAACCCTGACTCTACCAAAACTACAAAGAAAATTAGCTGGCTGTGGTGGTGTGCATCTGTGGTCCCAGCTAGGCTGAGGTAGGACGATTGCTTGAGTGTAGGAGGTGGTTGTGCAAATGCACTCTCCAGTCTGAGTGACAGTGTGACCCTGTCTTGAAAAAAGAAAAAAGTTCACATATTAGATGGCAGAATCTATAGCTGCAAATTGTCAGTACTGTCATTGTAAATTATTAGCCTTTGCACAATCCTGTGATTAGATGGTTAACATATAGCTGTTCTTGCTTCTGTGTAACATGAAGAATATACAAGCCATTCTACATATACACATTTCTCTATTGTGAAAAATGTCTTATGGAAGTAAACCCAGGGGTCTCATTGAAGAGACTGGAGCCAATTTTCAGTTTCAAATTAACTAATAGCATTTCACTTCCTGGGATGATTTATAACAGTGGTGACTTGGAAATCCTAAGCCGCACACTGCTGAGTGTTGTAGTTCTAACTCATGTTCTCCAGGAGGAGGACAGCAGTCATCAAGTCTTTTTTTTTCCCTTTACCTTTAAAAGGAAGAATCCTGTAAGTACAATCCCGAGTATTCTGTTGCTAATGACACCGGCTTTGTGGACATCCCTAAGCAGGAGAAGGCCCTGATGAAGGCAGTTGCAACTGTGGGGCCCATTTCTGTTGCTATTGATGCAGGTCATGAGTCCTTCATGTTCTATAAAGAAGGTAAGCATTTTTTTCTTTGTAGAAATTGATGCAGAAAAAGAGTATCATGACATACGAGAATGATAGACTCTGGTTTGTAAAGTTCATTGTAGATATTTAGGTGCTTAGCATCATAGTTGTTTATTCTGTACATGCAATATTTATGCCTGATGTTTCCATTTGACCTTATGTTGAGCATCTGTCCATGAATATAAGTACTTCATAACTTTTTATAAATAGCTGTATCATTTACTGTGTAGTTTAGTATACTTAAATATTCTGTAATTGTTGAATTTTTATAATTTTTCTGAAGATTTTTACTTCTGTTATTAAATCTGAAAAGAGCCTTTTGATTCAGGGATTTCAGTGTTCTGTGCTAGTTTTTTAGATTGATATCCTAGAGTAGAATTGCAAGCTTACAAAGAGTGGTCTGTTTTTCCTCTAGGAGAGTTTTTTTTTTTTTTTTAATGAAGGGTTTATGCTGATTTCTATTTCTGCTAATTGTAAATGAGAGCTTAAATCCCTAGCCTTGCTAACAATAGATCTTACTGTTGTTAAGTACTCTCTGGAATGTGTGTCACTTCACTGAATTCAGAGATGCCTCATTCCCTGTGGGTGACAGGTGGGTGACTGTCGTGTGTCTTCTGGAACTTCTCACCCCCGCCTTCGTTTTGCTCTCCCAGGCATTTATTTTGAGCCAGACTGTAGCAGTGAAGACATGGATCATGGTGTGCTGGTGGTTGGCTATGGATTTGAAAGCACAGAATCAGACAACAGTAAATATTGGCTGGTGAAGAACAGGTATAAATTGCCAGAAATAGTTATATTTGCAATTCAAAAGAGAATACTTATTTGCAAACAGTGTTTGGATACAGTTCCACACGCCCTTAGGCATACTTCTGAAATCCCCGGAAGTCTAAGTTGAACATGTAATATTAATGTTTGATTATAAAAGTAAGATACTGTCACAAACATCTTGGGAGTATTAATATAGTATTTGTTCCATTGTATAAATGTGTGTCTAAATCTGAACATTTTTTAAATTCTGAGGCATATCTGGCTGCAAAGACATCCTATTATTTTCCTGCCTCTGATCTGCAGTTCTGTGAAAGGTCACAGTTTTGAGGCTGGGATGGAACTTATGTCCAGGTTCAGACTCAAGAATTTTTTTTTTTTTTTTTGAGACGGAGTCTCGCTTTGTCCCCCAGGCTGGAGTGCAGTGGCCGGCCGGATCTCAGCTCACTGCAAGCTCTGCCTCCCAGGTTCATGCCATTCTCCTGCCTCAGCCTCCCGAGTCGCTGGGGCTATAGGCGCCACCACCTCACCCGGCTAGTTTTTTGTATTTTTTAGTAGAGACAGGGTTTCACTGTGTTAGCCAGGATAGTCTCGATCTCCTGACCCAGTGATCCGCCCGTCTCGGCCTCCCAAAGTGCTGGGATTACAGGCTTGAGCCACCGCGCCCAGCCCAGACTCAAGAATTTTTAAGGATAAACAGGAATATTGCCTCTCCTGATTCTTTCTGTTAAGTCTGTGGCCTCTGGCACAGTGTTTAAGTTGGGTGTTCCTGTTAGCAACCCTTTGGGCTTTATTCTTTCTCTGAAATGGAAAACCTGCTCTTTTTTCAGCTGGGGTGAAGAATGGGGCATGGGTGGCTACATAAAGATGGCCAAGGACCGGAGAAACCATTGTGGAATTGCCTCTGCAGCCAGCTACCCCACTGTGTGAGCTGGTGGACAGTGATGAGGAGGGACTTGACTGGGGATGGCGCATGCATGGGAGGAATTCATCTTCAGTCTACCAGCCCCTGCTGTGTCGGATACACACTCGAATCATTGAAGATCCAAGTGTGATTTGAATTCTGTGATATTTTCACACTGGTAAATGTTACCTCTATTTTAATTACTGCTATAAATAGGTTTATATTATTGATTCACTTACTGACTTTGCATTTTTGTTTTTAAAAGGATGTATAAATTTTTACCTGTTTAAATAAATTTTAATTTCAAATGTAGTGGTGGGGCTTCTATTTTTGATGCACTGAATTTTTGTGTAATAAAGAACATAATTGGGCTCTAAGCCGTACCTGCTGTGCCAGTGGCTCACTACGAGGAAGAGTAGGTGGCCTTTTGGGTCTTCTACTTACAAACGTGCAGATCTCATGTCAGCCGCCCAGTGGCTGTGTCTGACCCAATCCTTGATTGCAGCAAAACTTGAAAATGATCTATGAGGACAAAGGAAAATTGTTTGAATAAAGATAAAAATTCACTTTTTAGAAAAGTGAACGTACATATATATAATTTTAATACTAGAAAAGGACCTTAGTGATCGTGTATATTTCACCCAAGGTGGTTGCGTCTCAGTCAAGTTACAGGGCAAAGGTCTCAGCCTGTTTCTGGAGCATCTTCCCCCACTGCTGGTGAAGGCCCTGTGGACACTTTGCAGTCGAGGTGGGTTAGGAATTAGTGCATTGGCAAGGCTGTTTGTGTTTGGGTCCTCAAGGGATGAGGAATAAACTTCAGGGTTTGAGGCTGGGGTTCAGAAATGGTACTCTGGCCTCAGAAAGTAAAAGACAGGTGAGAGGCTAGAAAGGATCATCTGTTGCCCCATTTAGAGTAAGCTACCTGAAAATACCTGATCTACTTTTTTCAAAAAAAAATAGAAAACCTTCCCACATTGTACTAGCTAAACAACCCATACTTCCATCACCTGTGTGTTTTCGGAAGTCTCTTGTTCCAACTGGAGGAAATATAAAGAACAAATGAGAATGTCTAATGAATAGACTCCATATCACAGAGGAAGGTAACCAGGTGCACAACGGAGTCTCAGCTCACAAAGCCTCTGGAAGGCTCTGTCCAAGTCCATCTCAATTGGACCACGTGCCATGCTGGACTCCCATGTGCCCTTCCTGAGTAGTTGCTAAAATTTCAAACTTTTTCACCTACAATGACAAATGTGGCATCTATGAAATTCTTTGGGTATTGTAATAAAAGTCACCAGGCGTAGCAAGAAGATTTGGGGAGGTTCCCAGGCTAAATCCCTCGTGCAGGTTGGGGCTAATATTTGATACAACTAGAATTTATATACAACACCCACTGCGTGCTGGTCATCACCACCGTGGAAGAGACAGACCCTGACCTCAAGGAGCTGAACTGTTAGGGAGAGTGAGGTGATAAGGGAGGGCTTCCAAAAAGAAGTTAAAGCAGATGGCTAGAGCAGCTAGTCAATAAGGAAAGATGAAGAGGTGAGCATCTTAGCAGAGACTAGCACCTCAGCAACCCTGAGAAAAGACCCTGTAGTTAACAGTTAACCCAGTAAAAGTCACTGGGTCCAGGTGTTGGGAGATAAAGCTGGTCAAGAGGTAGATTTTCAGGTAAAGGAGCCACTGGAAATGCAGTGAACAGACTGTTTTGGTTTTTTGTTACTATAAAACACTGGCAGGAGAATAGCTTGAACTCAGGAGGTGGAGGTTGCAGTGAGCCGAGACAGTGCCACTGCATTCCAGCCTGGGCAACAAGAGTGAAACTCCATCTCAAAAAAAAAAAAAAAAGAAAGAAAATATAAAAAGAGCTCTCAAAATTCAGCCATAAGAAGAACAACCCAATTATATACTGGACAATTGACTTAAACAGACACTTTACCAAATCTATGGGTGGCATAGATTTGCATACTCCATGTCATATTTCATCATGGAAATGCCAATGAAAACAATGAGATATCACTACACACATACCATGATGGCCAAGATCCAAAACACCAACAACGCCAAATATTGGTGAGGATATGGAGGAAAGAAAGTCTCATTTATCGCTGGTGGGAATGCAAAATGGTACAATCTTTTTTGGAAGACAGTTTGGCAGTTTTTAAAAACATAAATCTTAACATATTCTTACCACACAATCCAGCAATGCCACTCATTAGTATTTACCCAGATGAATTGAAAACTGTGTCCACACAAAAACCTGTATCATGGTGAGTGGTGACTATCTGGGCCATTGCACAGGTGGTAAAAGAATTTACCAAGGCAATTGTAGGTAAAGAAAGGCAGATTTATTAAAGAAAGTAGGAAAATATGTTGCAAGGGCGCAACAGGCAGGTCAGCAAGAGAGGAGCTGACTGCCAGGAGAAAAAAGCTTACTGCGGATTTTATGGAATGGTGTTTGTGCTGGGTGCTGAAGTGGGCTTTGTGCAGTACTGATAATGCCAAAATTGCAGTGAGCTTATTTGCATTTTTCTATCAGCCAAGGGTCTGGTGATAGCTGGATGCAGGAAGATTGTAAGTTATTTGTGCAGGAGAACTGTGTGTCCTGGACCATGAAGAAAGGCAAACTCATTGCTTATCTGCTTTCTTTTTTTGCTTTCCCTCCATCCTGCCAGCCTGACTACCCCTCCCCAATTAGGACTCCACAATCTGCACACTAACATTTATAACAGCTGTATTCATAATTGCCCAAACTTGGAAGTAATCAAGAAGTCCTTCAGTAGGTGAATGAATAAATAAATGTAGTAAAGCCAGCCAATGAAGTATTATTCAGCACTAAAAAGAAATGAGTTCTCAAGTCATGAAAAGATATGAAGGGAGCTTAAATGTGTATTACTAATGAAAGAATCCAGGCTACATACTGTATTCCAACTATATATCTTTCTGGAATAGGCAAAACTATGGAAACAGCGAAATCATCAGTCGTTGCGAGAGATCAGGAAGTAGGAAGGGGTGAATAGGGAGCACACAGGATTTTTAGGTCAGTGAAACTATTCTGTGTGATACTATACCGGTGAATACGTGTCCTCGCACATTTGTCAAAACCCATAGAACGCACACCACCAAGAGTGAATCCTAGTGTTTATTATGAACTTTGGATGATAATGGCGAGTCACTGTAGGTTCTTGGACTGTAGGATATGGACTACTCTGGTGCATATGTTGATAGTGGTGGGGGAGGGGAGGCTGTAGGGGTTTGGAGAAGAGGCACATGGAACTTCCTGTTCTTTCCACCCAATTTTGATAAGAACCAAACTTAGCTGTTAAAAATTATGGTTATTAATTCTAAAAAGAAACAAAGAATATCTAATTTTTTACAAATTGCTCTAATTTCATAGAATTGTGCATTAAAAATACGAGATATTACAAAAAAGAAATTATAGTGCTCTAGACAGGAAAGGGGCATGAGAGAACTTTCTGGAATAATAGTAATGTATATCTTGATAGGGATTTGGGTCATACTGGTATATGCAATTGTCAAAACTCAAAGAACATACACCTCAGATTTGTGCATTTCAATCAATGTAAATTGTATAGTAAAACTAGGATTTTAAAACAACTATTAAACCCTTGTTAATAATATGCATGCTAAAGTATTTAGGAGGAAGCACTACCTGCAAATTTCTTGAAAGCACGTGAAAAAGAACATGAACTAATGGACAGACAGAGGCAAAAATAGATATATAGATGTGAATTAAAACAAATATTAAAGTGTTAATGACAAAATCTTAGAGATAGATATATGGTATTCACTGTAAAAATTATTTCAACTTTGTTGTATGTTTGAAAATTTACATAATATAATGTTAAAGGAAAATTGCAGCAGAGATAATATTCTAAATAGCTAAAAAAAATTTTGACTTTCAGAAGACCAGACTCCTTGAGAGAGAAAAAATTATTTTTGTGTTGTTGTTCGTTTGCTTGTTTTTCAATTCTGGCAGCAGCAGAGGAACTCTGACTCCTGGGGTGCAGAAAAATTCTCCGTGGAAGCCCCGTGAAGGAGGTGGGGGACCGCGGCAAAGGCGAGGAAGAGGACGAGGATGAGGACGTCTAGGATAACTGGGATGATGGTGATGACAGGAAAAAGAAAAAAGAGGAAGCAGAAGTAAACATTTTAGGAAAGAAAAAACTAGCAGAGAAGATAAAAGAGAAAGAACGGCAACAGAAGAAAGGGCAGGAAGAAATTATAAAGGGGTTAGAAGAACCTGAAGAACTCTAGGTGCTAACACCAGAGGAACAATTAGCAGATAAACCGCAGCTGGAGAAATCACAGGACGAGTCAGACATGGAATTAGCAAAGGCAACTTTTGGTGTAAAGACTACTGTATATGGAACGAATGCTATAAACCCATCTTCAAGGGATGACCTTACAGAGTTTGGAAAGTTACTAAAAGATAAAATTACACAAAATAAAAAGTCACTATATTATGCCAAATTTTTGGAAGTCTTAGTTGGAGATACTGATGACTTGAAAAAGGTTCCCGATACATTGTGCTTTGAAGTGAAAAACAGAAGCAAGCAAAGCCAAGCCAAAAAGAAGAACAAAGGTGTGGTTCCTGCAGGGAGATTAAAAGCCACCATGATAAATGAACTGCTAGATTGTGGTGGTGACGATGCAGGGTACGCACAAGACTATGAAAATGTCATGTGACATTGCATCTTTTCCTGGTGTCGTCTTTCTGTTGCCCACAACCCCTTCAACGCACAGCACAACTTCCTTTCCTTTCCTTTCTGCCAAATGCTACAATCGGAAGTGCAGTCTCTTTCGTCCTGGTTATTTAACCCCTTGACACTTAGGTGTTAACGTGCAAATGAGGGAGCTTGGGTCTTGCTGCCAAGGGGTTAAAATCAGGAACCTCAATTGCTACTAAATCATAGTCCAAAACAAAACAAACCTAATAATGTTGTCATTTTTGGTTTCAGATTTCCTAGCGGCAGTCACTAAAAATTGGAAACAGGAGGCTGCAACATGACAAAATAAATTGTGTAGTACTTAACAGCACTATTCAGTGATACAGCCTTAACCACACCTCCTTGATCTACTTCCTAACTTGTCAAGAGAAGCAGTTTGCAGCAAGGGCATGTGGCATGCACCTAGTATTAAAATTGCTTTGTCTTAAAATTGAATGTGAGGCTATTAAAAATACATTGTAAGAAGACTGCTTATGCCAGAGTGAAGATACTGTGGCTGAAAAGCACTAGTTTGATTAAAATTAAATGACCAAAGCCTTCCAACTTTGAATCCGAAGAGCGTAAGCCTCTCCATTATAGCACCACATGTTGTGGATTCTCTTGAGTACAAAGACTGAAACCACTTTTGCAAAATTATGACTGAGACAGCGAAAGAGATCTAACTTTTTTTTTTTTTTTTTTGAGACGGAGTCTCGCTCTGTCGCCCAGGCTGGAGTGCAGTGGCCGGATCTCAGCTCACTGCAAGCTCCGCCTCCCGGGTTCACGCCATTCTCCTGCCTCAGCCTCCAGAGTAGCTGGGACTACAGGCGCCCGCCACCTCGCCCGGCTAGTTTTTTGTATTTTTTAGTAGAGACGGGGTTTCACCGGGTTAGCCAGGATGGTCTCGATCTCCTGACCTTGTGATCCGCCCATCTCGGCCTCCCAAAGTGCTGGGATTACAGGCTTGAGCCACCGCGCCCGGCAAGAGATCTAACTTAATTGATTCCATCTTGCTTCTAACCTCCAAGCTGTCCTTGTTCATTCTCGGGTGTAGGCCGAAGTTAACTTTGGGAGAAACTTAGTTTATAGTTTAAAACAAAGACGATAACAGCCCTATCCCAAAGTAGACCTCCTCCTTGCCTGGGGACTACTGCCTTTGCAGGACTGACATTAGTCACAAGATTAGAAATTACCGTTTAGGAGTCATGCAGCTGGAGGCTACAAGATTCTGACACTCCCTAACCTGTTCCTAAGATCAGTGCGTGAGATATTTTGCAGGCCCTGCACTTAATGGATCAGTTGGCTCCACCCAGATTGATAAACTATCTCATATGACCTTGTGACCCCCACCCAGGAACTGACTCAGCACAAGAAGACAGCTTCGACTCCCTGTGATTTCTTCTCTGACCAATTAGCAGTCCTGGCTCGTTGGCCTCCCCGCACCCACCAAGTTGTGGTTAAAAACTATGCTCCCCTGTCAGGCGTGGTGGCTCACGCCTGTAATCCCAGCACTTTGGAAGGCCGAGGTGGGTGGATCACGAGGTCAGGAGATCAAGACTATCCCTGGCTAACATGGTGAAACCCCGTCTCTACTAAAAATACAGAAAAAAAAAAAATTAGCTAGGTGTGGTGGCGGGCACCTGTAGTCCCAGCTACTCGGGAGGCTGAGGCAGGAGAATGGTGTGAACCCAGGAGGCAGAGCTTGCAGTGAGCCAAGATCGTGCCGCTGCACTCCAGCCTGGGCGGCAGAACGAGACTCCGTCTCAGGAAAAAAAAAAAAAAAAAAAAGCTCCTCAAATGCTCTTCGGGGAGACTAATTTGAGTGATAATACAGCTCTGGTCTCCCACACAGCCGGCTCTGTGTGATTTACTCTTTCTCTATTGCCGTTCCCCTGTCTTGAGAAATTGGCTCTGTCTAGGCAGTGGGCAAGGTGAACCCCTTGGGCGTATTTCTACTGAAGTGCTTCAACTGGGAACTGCAGGACTCTACCTGTTTTTGTTTGCCTGATTTAAGTGTCTGAGAACCATATCTTAGTTCTCCTGGGCTGCAACAAATCAATTTTACTAGGGTTTTGGCATTTCCTTTCTTTTCCTTTATAAAATACACTCAGCAAACTGCACCAGTTAACTACAGTTTGATAAATTGTTAACAATTATGACATTTGCAATGTTTATAAAGCAACCATTTTAAATAAATAAATAACAAAGAGCATTAAAGAAGTTTATTCTGTGAATAAAAGACAGCAGTTTCTGCCCCAGCCTGGAGAAGGGTCAGAACATGAGAAGGATTTGAAAGGAGAGCAGAGAAGTCACACTTGGGTGTGAGTCCCTGAGCCACAGAGGTAGGGGAAGGGAGACAGAGGAAGTGTCAGGAATGTGTATTTTTGCACATAAGAGTCTATGGCTGTAAAACTGCTCATTATTATATGTTCATATAAACATACTACATGTTATTATATATTAAGTTTATCCCAAATGTTTCTGACAATGTATTAGGTTGGTGTAAATGTAATTGCGATTTTTGTCGTTACTTTTAAGTGGCAAAACCGTAATTATGTTTGCACCAACCTAATACACATTAAAGACAATTTTCAAACTCGTAAGTTCTAGAACCCTTGTGAGAACAGTTTCCCTAATATAACTGATAAAGCTACTTATTAGATGGGAAAACAGTGTTCTTTTTTTGTTTGTTTGTTTGTTTTTGAAACAGGGTTTCTGGTTCTGTCACCCAGGCTGGAGTGCAGTAGCGTGATGGTGACTCAATGCAACCTCCACTTCCCAGGATCCCAAAGTTCTAGGATTACAAGCATGAGCCACTGTGCCTGGCCATGGTGTTCTTGTGATCATTGGAATCTGTAGTGTAATCCTACCATAATAATTTGGTAATGGGAGTTTAAAGTCCCAGTTACACTTAGAAAAGAAAGTTTTAATAACAGGAATAAATTAAGGGGATAAATTTTTCTGAAATTTTGTTGAAACGTTTTGGAGAAAATCTTACAACATGAAGGCTAAAAAGATTACCTGAACACAAGAAGGCTAAGGCACAGTTAAATAAATTAGCGTTCGTCACTGTCAATTTGCACTTGCTTTCTAGTGGCAAATAATTGGGGTGTGTCCTTGACTGGATCTGTCAATTATTTTTATCAGTCATTTGAATGACTATGGTGGTGACGCTGACAGGAAGCTTGAAGGTACTTAAAATTTTTTTTACTTTGTAATTGTTGTGGGTACATAATAGGTGTATATATTTATGGGCTATGTGAGATACTTTGATACAGGCACGCAACGTGTAATAATCACATCCGAGTAAATGGGGTATCCATCTCCTCAAGCATTTATCCTTTCGTTGTGTTACAAAAAATCCAATTATACTCTTTTAGTTATTTTTACATGTACAAGTAAATTATTATTGACTACAGTTACCTTGTTGTGCTATCAAATACTAGGTTTGTTTCATTCTTTCTCTTTTTGGACCCATTAACCATCCCCACTTCCCCCCACACCCCCACTCCCCTTCCTAGCCTCTGGTAACCATCCTTCTACCTCTGTCTCCATGAGGTCAATTGTTTTAATGTTTAGCTCCACAAATAAGTGAGAACATGTGAAGTTTGTACTTCTGTGCTTGACTTATTTCACTTGAAATAATGATCTCCAGTTCCATCCATGTTGTTGCCAATGACAGATTTCATTCTTTTTTATTGCTGAAATAGTACTGCATTGTGTATATGTATATGTACATTTTCTTTATCCATTCATCTGTTGATGGACACTTAGGTTGCGCCCAAATCTTGGCTATCCTGCAACAAACGTGGGAGTGCAGCTATCTCTTTGATATGCTGATTTCCTTTCTTTTGGGTATATACCTAGCAATGGGATTGCTGGATCGTATGGTAGCTTTATTTTTAGTTTTTTGAGGAATCTCCAAACTGTTCTCCACAGTGGTTATACTTATTTACATCCCCACCAACAGTGTACAAATGTTCCCTTTTCTCCACATCCTCTCTAGCATTTGTTTTTGCTTGTCTTTTGGATATAAGTCATTTTAACCGGGGTGAGATGATACCTCCTTGTAGTTTTGATTTGCATTTTTCTGATGATTGGTGATGTTGAGCACCTTTTCATATGCCTGTTTGCCTTTCGTATATCTTCTTCTTCCTTTTTTTTTTTTTTTTTCTGAGTTGGAGTTTCATTCTGTTGCCAGTTGCCCAGGCTGGAATGCAGTGAAGTGATCTCGGCTCACTGCCACCTCCACCTCCCGGCTTCCAGCAATTCTCCTGTCTTAGCCTCCCAGGTAGCTGGGATTACAGGTGTGCACCACCACACCTGGCTAATTTTTGTATTTTTAGTAGAGATGAGATTTCAAAATGTTGACCAGGCTGGTCTTGAACTCCTGGCCTCAAGTGATCTGCTCACCTCGGCCTCCCAAAGTGCTGGGATTACGGGCGTGAGCTACCGCACCCAGCCTGCCATTTGTATGTCTTCTTTTGAGAAATGTCTATTCAAGATCTTTTACCAATTTTAAAAATCGGATTATTAGACTTTTTTCCTATAGAATTGTTGGAGCTCCTTATATATTCTGGTTATTAATCCCTTATCAGATGGGTAGTTTGCAAATGTTTTCTCCTATTCTATGGGTTGCCTCTTCACTTTATTGACTGTATTCTTTGCTATGCAGAAGCTTTTTAACTTAATGTCATCCTATTTGTCTATTTTTGCCTCGGTTGCCTGTTCTTGTGGGGTACTGCTCAAGAAATCTTTGTCCAGACCAATGTCCTGGTGAGTTTCCCCAGTGTTTTTGTGTAGTAGTCTCATAGTTCCAGGTTTCGAATTTTAGCCATTTTGATTTTATTTTTGTATATAGTGAGAGATAGGGGTCTAGTTTCAGTCTTCTCCATGGATATCCGGTTTTCCCAGCACCATTTATTAAAGAAACTGTCTTTTCCCCAGTGTTTGTTCTTGGCAACTTTGTAAAACATAAGTTTACTGTAGATGTGCTTGAGGGCACACACAAAAATCCATCCCACACCACTAAGCCACCCAAACAAACATGAAAGACAAATAAAAACTATTTTCGTTAAGGAAACTTCACTCTGGAACTAATTCCCTGGGCCCCTTGTTACCACCAGCCCCTCCTATAAGAAAATGATTGTCGAAGCTTCAGTGATGATTGAAGGGATGCTCTATAAGTCAAGTCTGTGGGTGAAAGAGAAACCAATATTGAAGCTGCTTATGCAAGAGGAGGACCTGGGTGACGCAGGCCTGGCTGGATGCAGGACTCACAGATGGTCATCAGCACTCCATCTCTTCCCACCTTCAGGACCTACTGTCCGCTGTTTTGCACACACTCCCAGCCAGGCTCACTTTTTATCCTCCTTGAAGGAAAGTGGGTTTCCCAGTTGTGTCTGGGCTGGTGCTGCTTGGCCCTGCCTGGGTCCTGTGCCGGCCTCAGGATGAGAAGGATGGTCAACCCAGCTGCAGCACACGGATTGCTCTGTGAAGAGCAATGCTCCACAGGAAACCAGGATGGCTTCACCAGGGAGGCAGAACAGCAAATGCCCTTGACAGAGGGCATGCATTGTGGATACAAGAATCAAGATTTTAAACAGAAAGGCAGAAAGAAGAGGACTTCCAAACCCTAGAAAGTTTAAAACTAATAGAATACATTTTATTATGCATAAATGTAAAGCTTTATGTTGAGATTAAATATATATATGTATGTGTCAAATTGTATCTAAAAATATGTGTAGCCAAAAAGTCAGAAAAAATAAAAATAGAAAAGTAACAAAAATAAAGCAAAAATATATGTAGCCATATTCATCTGATGCAACTATGAGAAAAAAGTAGAAATGGTTTCGTAGTGGCCTTAAAAAAAAAAAAAAAAAAAAAACCTTAGTTTTTGGTTGCTGGTCACTTTGAGATGGTTATCAACATGATTTGGCCACTTAAAAAGTTTGTAATAATGACATTAAGAAGCAAGATAAAGGAGGAGATAATGCTGTTAATGCCTATTTCATGGGGGCATGTCTGGAATATTGTGCTTGAGCCTGGGGGGCGAAGGATGACATTTTAAGAAGGACACTCGTGAGCATCCAGAGAAGAATCAGCATCCAGCTCGTGAAAACCACCGTGACACGGCGCCCCCCCATCCCACTCTCCCCAGAGCATACCACTTTTGTTTAGGGATTATGTTGAGTGTAAAGCAATTAAAAATCAATAGATAGAAGATTGTTTCTCTGCTCTCCCCTCGGATGCCTAAAACCTGGGCATAAATTTCCCCTTGTTAAGGTGGCATGGATTTCCCCCTCTCCTGTAGCAGGATGAGGAGAGGGGACTCTTGTTACCAGGGACAGAGAACCAACACCAAGATGAGTCTGCATAAACAAGCCCCCCTAAATAAGCACGATAATCCATTAGTTCCCACGCAGTTTTCCTAGTCACTTTTCCACAATTAATCATTCCTCAAAGCCCAAACCCTCTTTCCTTTGTTAAAACGGCACATAAGCCTCTGAGTTCAGCCATTTCTTTGACTTTCCCTTCCTTTCTGTGAACTCCTGTGTATATAAAATATTAGTAAACTTTCTACTATTTTCTCCTGCTAATCAGTCTCTTGTGAGTCAAACTTGCAGAGCCTCCCAGTTGGTGAACCTAAGAGGGAAGAGAAAATGTGTTTCTTTCCTGGCGCTACAAATGGTGCATCTCTGTTGAAAGGAAGTACTTATCGCTACACAGCAGGAGGTATAATCCAGAAAGAAGAAAGAAGTGTGCTGGATATTATAGAATATCCCTGCTCTTCATAAGTGTATGATACCAATTTTTCAGTACTTCTAAAATGTTTTGGTCCCAAACATACCTTAAATCCCTCTAAAACAAGAATAAAAAATTTGAATACCTTGTTGAGAAACAGATGTTCCGAACTTTTTCATCCTGTAGAACTTAAACTACACCCATTAAACAATTCCCATTTTCTTCCCCACCCCAGTCCCCACTAACCACCACTCTACTTTCTATTTCTATGAACTTAGCTACCTTAGATAACTTGTTTAAGTAGATTCACATGACATATTCCTTTTTGTGACCATGCTCTCACTCTTAGGACAATAGCCTTAGGGTTCATCCATGGAGTAGCACAGGACATGATTTCCTTCCTTTCTAAGGTCGCAGAATGTTCTATTGTGTGTCTATTTTCAAAGGAGGAATTCTGGAGATGGGTGACTATATCAACACTCATGGTATCTTATTTATTTATTTATTTATTTATTTTTCCTGAGACAGAGTCTCGCTTTGTCACCCAGGCTGGAGTGCAGTGGCGCCATCTCAGCTCACTGCAAGCTCTGCCTCCCGGGTCCACGCTGTTCTCCTGCCTCAGCCTCCCGAGTAGCTGGGACTACAGGCGCCCGCCACCACGCCCGGCTAATTTTTTATATTTTTAGTAGAGACGGGGTTTCACCGTGTTAGCCAGGATGGTCTCGATCTCCTGACCTCGTGATCCGCCCGCCTCGGCTTCCCAAAGTGCTGGGATTACAGGAGTGAGCCACCGTGCCCGGCATCTTATTTAATTTTTAACACAAAATTATGAGGTCATTGATGTTATACACATTTATAGTGGTTAAAACCAAACCTTGGAGAGTGTAAGTTATTTGCCCAAAGTTGATACATACCAGAAATGAGACCTGAGTTATCTTCTTTCCAAGCCTTTGCCATTGAGTAGGAAACTCCTAAAGTCAAAGAGTACTGGAATCGTTGCTTCTATTGGTTTTTTTTCCACTTACTGTTTTAGTGCAGACATGTCTGAAATGCAAACAGGTTTTAAAACGGAAGCTTTGGAGTATTCTGTAATTATGGCTATCAACGTTTAGTATTTCCAGCAAAACATTCTTATTTATCAACTTCCCTATTTATCTCAATGAAAATAATAAGTAGGAAAAAGAAAAAGCGTAAATAGTTTTCACTGCTTCTACAATCCCAAAGAAAAATAAAAAATATAAGAGAGAAATGCAAGTTCAGAGAAGTTCCTAATTTTCTTCTCTTTCATAATTGGTCAAAATGATCAAACTATTCTTGCTGAGTGGACAACTCCCCATGCTACCTCAGAAAGGCTTTGTTGCCTCGTGGGGCAATGCCTGAGGATTCCCTAGATGCTAGGGGAGATGCAACAGCATTGCCCCAGCTGACTTTACTATGCTGTTTTTCTTTTTCATTTATTTATTTATTTATTTATTTATTTATTTATTTATTTATTTTTGAGACAGAGTTTCACTCTTGTTGCCCAGGCTGAAGTACAATGGCATGATCTCAGCTCACCACAACCTCTGCCTCCTGGGTTCAAGCAATTCTCCTGCTGCACCCTCCCGAGCAGCTGGGGTTACAGGCATGTGCCACCACTCCTGGCTAATTTTTGTATTGTTAGTAGACATGGTGTTTCTCCACGTTCGTCAGGCTGTCTCGAACTCCTGACCTCAAGTGATCCATCTGCCTCGGCCTCCCAAAGTGCTGGGATTACAGGCGTGAGCCACCGCGCCCGGCCACTATGCTATCATTCTTGGTATCACTAGATTAGATATTTTGTTAAGATGAGTCTTACCTTAAATACCCTTCATGCTAGTTTGTACCATTAATCTCACACACCTCAAGCTGTTTCTCTTTATCTTCACTGTCCCTTCATGGTTCTCTGGGCGAGAGGCAGCAGAAGAGGGTCCCAACTCCCTGTGTGTGAAAACTGCTGGGATCAGACAGGATTGGTGGCCCCTGGTTTGCCAGCCCAGATGGCACTCACATGGACCTCTTGCATTGTCCTGCCGGACTCTGGCAGAGTTCCAGAATCCACCAGTCCCCTGAGAATGGAGTGGTGAGGCCTTAGAGGACCCCTGCTGAGGATACTGGCTAGCTCCTGATGATGGGGACTCTCTAAAGAACACGGGCATTCTAAGTTCCCTGAGGCCTTTTTTTTTTTTTTTTTTTTTTTTTTGAGAAGGAGTCTCGCTCTGTCGCCCAGGCTGGAGTGCAGTGGCCGGATCTCAGCTCACTGCAAGCTCCGCCTCCCGGGTTCACGCCATTCTCCTGCCTCAGCCTCCCGAGTAGGCTACAGGCGCCGCCACCTCGCCCGGCTAGTTTTTTTGTACTTTTTAGTAGAGACGGGGTTTCACCATGTTAGCCAGGATGGTATCCATCTCCTGACCTCGTGATCCACCTGTCTCGGCCTCCCAAAGTGCTGGATTACAGGCTTGAGCCACCGCGCCCGTCCTCCCTGAGGCATTTCTAAGCATCTCCAGGACAGCGAGGAGGGTCTAGGATTCCTATGTCCTGGGGGCAGGAGAAATTCCCCAAGTCCACCTGAGACCCACTGAGCTAGGGCAAAGTGCCAGGGTCCCAGGGAGTTGTAGCCAAATTAGCAACAATTATTCTCTTAGCCTAAATTATCATTCTGCAATGGTATTCACCAGGTGTCTATCATATACTGGGGACCCCTACACTGTGAAACAAAGTCCCCGTCCTCAAGATGCTTTGGTTGGGGAGATGGGATATGTAACAGTTTTGTTTGTCATTCTGATATAACTAAAACATATTTCTTATATCATTCAAATTATTATTCAGTTTCATTTGTCCCTTGGAACTTGGGGAAATACTCACTTGTTTACCACTTCACATATTTCTTAATGAAATTCTACTTACTTCTGCAGAGTCTTGCAACCATCCCTGACACTACTCCTGAGTGTTGCATGTCAGTAACTTTCAACATGAAGCACATAGAAATGTGGAAGTTGGCAGTGTGCATGAGGAGTAGGGTACTGTGCAGAGTGGATGGATTTAGAGGATTCACAGGCCATATCCCCAGTGTAGACAATAATTAGCCTGGCAATGGTGACCTTGTATGGACCTTGCTCCGTGAACCACAAATCTGGGATGCTGGCCAAGGAAACACTCAGGCAGAACAACCCAGCACCAAGGCTTTTTCATTGCCCAGCAGTGGGACTGTGAACCTGGGAGACCTGTGCCTTCAGCCATTGCTGATTCTTCCTTCTAGAGTGGGAGATCAGCACCTGGACAGAGGACACTGTGAATAGAAAACACATTTAAAAGAAGGGATTATTGCTTCCTCGGATCAGACTGTGTGATCTACACTGAACTCTCACATATTATTTTGTCTGGCATCTTAACAATGATCCCAAAGAAACATCAGACTCCTTGTTCAGAGGGTAGGTTAGTTCTCAGCAGTACAAGCTGGGTCCTCAGTGGATCCTGTGGATTTGAGAATGAAGTTTGGAGATGCTTTGGACCATAGCTGCAGGTCTGATTTGAGGACAATGAGACCAAGTCAGGGAGGCAGCAACCAACAGGGTGGGGAGCTTGGGGGAGGGAACAAGACGCAAGAAATAACAAACATAAAGCACCAGAGTGGACTTAGTAACTCAGTAGAACTTCCACATCTCATATTGAGATTGCCCTGGCTTTGGCCTGTTGAAGGGATCATATACAGGGAATAGGGGATGCCTGATTATATGGGTCTATTTCCTCTTTACAATCCCAAAGATTTAAAATGATGTTTTGTGTGTGTCTTTAGTAGAATTGGAGAATACACAAACTTTGTGTGTGTTTACTTATCACACATATGTGTGTGTGTGTGTGTGTGTGTGTATATATAAATCTTTGTTTTCTCTCTTATTCCCTAACCATGTAACATAAGATGTCCCAACTATATAATAGTGTTTAAATGTAATTTATTTCATATCTTAGTGTTTAAGCTACATGGTATCAAAGAGAAGAGGAAACATCATTCAAATACCTTAACTTGTCATCTAGGAAAACGGTTAGTGCATTGTCAGTTGTATGTATCAGGTTAATCAGAATTATGGCCTTCTGATTATCTTTCTTTGAAGACTGAGTACGGTTTTAGGAGATGCATATGGGCACCAAGTTGACAAGGTGTAGAATTGAATTGTAATGGTTAATTTTATGTGTCAACTTGACTAGTCCTTGGGGCATCCAGATATGTGGTCCAACTTTATTCTAAGTGTGTCTGTGAAGGTGTTTTTGGATGACATTGACATGTGAATCAGTAAACTGAGGAAAGCAGATTGCTCTGCTTAGCATGGGTGACCGTCATCTGATCAGTGAAAGGCCTAATGAATAAAAAATGCTGACCCTTCCGTGAATAAGAAGAGATTCCTTTTGCTGATTGTGAGCTGGGACATTGCTCTTCTTGGGACTTGAGACTGTCAGCTTTCAGACTAGAACTATACCATTGGCTTGCCAGGGTGTCTATCTGGCCAACTTCACATCTTAGGACTTCTGAACTTCCATAATCATGTGAGCCAATTCTTTTCTTTTTTTTCTTTTGAGACAGAGTCTTGTTTTGTCGCCCAGGCTGGAGTGCAGTCACGTGATCTCAGCTCACTACAACCTCCGCCTCCAGGGTTCAAGCGATTCTCCTGCCTCAGCATCCCGAGTGTCTGGGACTATAGGCGCCTGCCACCATGCCTGGTTAATTTTTTGTATTTTTAGTAGAGACGGGGTTTCACTATGTCGGCCAGGATGGTCTCTATCTCCTGACCTCGTGATCTGCCCGCCTCAGCCTCCCAAAGTGCTGGTATTACAGGGATGAGCCACCGCGCCCGGCCACCAATTCCTAATAATTCATTTACCTGTAACTATATCTCTCTTCCTTTATCTACTTCCTGTTTTTTCTGTTTCTCTGGAGAACGCTGACGAATACAGGCTTTATGAAATCTTTCCATGAATCCAAGAGGTCTGTGAATACGAGATTATGAATCCCCACCTAAAGACTTTTTAGTGCTAGGACTCATTCACAAGGCAGAGAATATATCAGACCAGTTTAGTGTCAAGTTTTCAAGGATCCGTTGCCTTCTCTTACCTTATTCAACTGTTCACCACTCACAAACTTTCCATTTTTACCCTCTTGCCTCAGCTCCCTCTTACCCCAGTATACATATTTGGGTCAGGGCTGCATGGCCTCTCATGCCTCATCCTCAGCTGTGATAGGCAGATGTTTATGATCCTAGAGGCCTGCAAGAGAGATGGCTTCTGGGACCTTTTGCTGCTGCCATGGAACCCCTTTGTGTTGACCCCAACCCCCTCATCCCCCAAGCCCCCTCAGTTCTCTGCAGTTGTCATCTCAAGCACTGGGAACGGGTCAATGTTTTGGGTAATACACATATGGCAACGATGTAATCTTCTCATGCCCCTAATTACTGCCTGCAGTTGTGGAGTTATTGCTCAATAATCTGATTTATGAACTAAAACACTGGGGTTTTAACAATAAATAACCAATCACGTTTAGGCGTTTGGAAAGAACAATCATGTGATTGGAGGGTAAGGGAAGATTGACACCAGTTGATATCTTCTTGAGAACATTCAAATTTTGTTTTCATTGAACCTGCATATAGTATAATACAGAGAGATAAGGCAGAAAAGGAGCAATATTTTCCTTTGATTAGTATCTGGCCACCCTTGGGAAAAAGTGTACTGTCACATGATTTTATTTTTATAAATCGATTATCCCCTAGACATCATTACAGATGGTGCTAAACCATTTTTTTTAAATATTGAAGACAAAGGTAACAACTTTCATAATGAATTGGCTTCTACCTTAGAGAAATCCCTATAAGAATTGGAATCGGTAAATTCTGCACTGATCCATCCAGGATTGGCTAAGATGGGAGGAGGAGGGGAAGACCCACACTGTGAGTGTTGTTTAGTTCAGATATTTTGGAGAATAATTTGGAAATATTTACAGAAGTTTTAAAGAATATACTAATTGGTGGAGCAATTCCCCCAAGAATCTAGAGCAACAGCAATACAAATATGGGAGAATATTTGTATATCACTGTCCAAATCTATAATTGGAAAAAAATTATACTCCTGGAGATAGGCTGAGTGCCTACCAATAGGTATGTCCACATGAAGAAATCCTAGGTAGTCATCGCAGCCAGGAGGAACAAGTTCCAGAGATCTGTTGTACATCATGGTGACCGTACCATGATGGTGACTGTAGACAGATCATTAATTATCTACAGTTAATAAGAATATATTACGTACTTGTAAATTGCCAAGAGAGTAGATTTTGAGTGCTCTTATCACAAAAATATGTGTGAGCTAATGTAAACGTTAAATAGCTTCATTTAGCCATTGCACAAGCATCATATTTCACATCACATATATATAATTTTTACTCATCAATTAAATAAGTAAATATATAAGTAATTTTTTAAAAAGGATAACATAGATCTATGTATGTCTTGCCATAAAGGAATGAACGTGATATATTGTTGAGTTAAAAATAAGTGGCATATACATTTTTATCTGATATAAATAAAGAAATCCGACAGATTAACTTATTTTTTCAGACAAGTGAATCACATGGTAAGCAGCTGAGAATCACTGCACAAAGTATGTATTTTTGGTTTCTAAAAAATGTCCTTCCTGTTCCAAATAAAAGTTTGGTTTTTTAGAATCACTTCAACTACCTTCAACCTCTATCCTGTTGCGTGGAGCGGAGCAGCCACTCTTACTCTTGAGGCAGAATCCGCCTTCTCTTTGGGCCTTGAAAAGAACACTCATAAAAGAATGTTGTTTGTCTTCCCAGCCCTGCAGGGATTCGCATCTGCGAGGGAGGCATGGCTCAGTTATAGGCAGACATCAGCACCACGTGGTTCCCTGCTCCTCATCCACTCCAAGGCAGCATCAGGCACCATTCATCTTTATATCCATGTCTATTTGCTGAGACCCTGTCAGTGTAGTATCAGCAGGTTTTATGACTCAGAACCAGTTTCTTCTCATTCCTCTTCACAGAATAAGAAAACTAAAGCTTAGAGGGGTCATAAAGTTGTGCCCTGATTCTCACACTGGAAGGAAGCCCCGAGAACCTGCACCCATCCCCACCTGGCCTCCCTCACCTACTAGGGAATGAGCCTGGGAAACAGGCTGATTCTGGGATGATGTTGGAGAGGCCCTACATCCTGCGGGCACTTCCCACTCCACGTTACGCAGTGAGTCAAAGAAAGACATTTAGTCACTCAAAGCTGCTGCAGATTCCAGTGTCCAGGGAGGAACTTTCACTCTGGAAAACACGAACTCATTTCCCTTTGAGGAAATCATTTCTTCAGGATACTGAATGGCACCAACCAGCACCCGGGATCCTGAGAGGGTATTGCAGCTCCCAAAGTACCACTGGTGTGAGAAGCTCAAACCTCACAAATACCATGTTATTCTTCCTGTGGAGGACTGCTTCTCCCAGAGATAATGGTACTGATATCTTCAATTCCATATGGCCTTTTAACAAAATGACCTCAACCCCCATTATCAAATGATGGCTATATGGCCACTTTTCTTTGATTTTTTAGAATTCGTCCTGTCTAAGTGAATTTTTTGTATCTTTTGACCAGCATTTCCCTATAGTCTGCCTCCCTGCAAGCCCTGGGTAAGCACCATTCTACTCTCTACTTCTATGAATTCAGCTTTTTAAAGATTTCACGTATAAGGTAAATCGTGCAGTATTTGTCTCTCTGTGCCTGGTTTATTTCACTTAACACAATGTCCTCCAGGCTCATTCACGTTGTTTCAAATGATCGATTTTCCTTCCTTTTAAGGTTGTATAGCATTCTGTTGTGTATGTATGCCACATTTTCTTATCCATTCATCCACTGATGGACATTTATGTAGGTTCCATATCTTGGCTATTGTGAATAATGCTGCAATGAGCATGAGAGTACAGATAGCTCTTGAGCATAACAGATTCCATTTCCTTTGTATAAATACCCACTTGTGGGAATGCTGATTATATGGTGGTTTACATTTCAAATTTTTGAAGCACCTCCATACTGCTCTCCACAATGGCTGTACGAATTTGCTTTCCCACCAACAGCGTGCAAGTGTTCCCTTTCCACACTTTCCCTCCAACACTTGTCTTTCTCTTTCTGATGATGGCCTCTAACAGGTGTGAGGTGATATCACGCTGTGGTTTGACCTGCATTTTTATGGTGGTTAGAGATGTGGAGCATTTTGTATATACTCATTGGCCATTTGTGTATCCTCATTTCAGAAATGTCTATTCAGATACTTTGTCCATTTTAAAATTCAGTTTATTTGTTATCTTACTATTGAGTTGATTGGGTTCTGTATACATTTGAATATTAACCCCTTACGAAATGAATGGTTTGCAGATATTTTTCTCCCATTCCACAGTTTGTCTCTTCACTCTGTTGATTGCTTCCTTGGCTGGTCAAGGGTTTTCTAGTTTGTTGAAATCCCTTGAGTCTATTTTTGCTTTTGTATCCTACGCTTTTGGAGTCATATCCAAAAACTAATTGCCCACACCAATGTCATGTAGATTTCCCTCTATGTTTTCTTCTAGTAGTTGTATAGTTTCAGGTCTTACGTTGAAGTCGTTAGTCTATTTTGAGTGAAGTTTTGTGTGGCATGAGATGAGGATCTAATTCCGTTTTTCTGCATGTGGCAATCCAGTTGCCCCTACACCGTTTATTGAAGAGACCGTCTTCTCTCCATTGTGTGTTCTTGGCGCTTTTGTCAAAATTCAGTCTCCGCACTTAAACCTGGTAGAATCTGGTGGTTGCCCCCGATAGAGTCCAGGGAGAGTCAGTTACATGGTTTCGGAGGCTACAGCATAATAATGTGCCATGCACTTCACCCTGCTGCGTGGGATCACTTGCTCTTGGAACATAGGTGCCATTCTGCGAGGATGCCCAAACTTGCTGTCACAGAGAGGCCATGTAAGGTGTGCTCTAGCTAATAATACATATTTTCTTAACTAACCAAGGCCTCTGGAAGGATTCTGTCTTTGACCTCATTATAAAGCAATAGGAAATTAGCCCTACTATAAGCAAATGTTTACATAGCTCATTTATTCTTCACAACGATCCTGTGAGGAAAGTAGAATTGTTATCCTCATTTTCTGAGTGATGAAACGGGCTAAGGGGAGGTGTGTGACCTGCCCAAGACCCCACAGCTGGAAACCACGGAATGGCTGCCCCCTCCCAGCACTGCCTCTGCCACATCCTCCCCTGCCCCGTCCCTGTGCTCTGGGTACCTGCGGTGATTAAGGGCAGATGTGAAGAGGGAGCATGGGAGGGCTTTGACAAAGGTGTTTCAGGACGAGGAGGCAGGATCAGCTGCCTGGAGTTGGGGAATGATGTTTCTAAGTAAAGGAAAATCAGTACACAGAGGCCAAATTCATAATTTATGGATACATCTTTCTTGGCTTGAATAACTATTTTTGTCTCAGCTTTTGAAATATTGCTTAGCTTCCCAGCTGCTAGACATGGCCCCATCATTTTTGTAAAAGATGAGAAATCCCTGCCTACATTTCCCACCTAAAGCCCCACATTTCTCATTCATTTAATTTCAAAGAAATACATATCACTGAAATTTTTTTCAAACAATAGTAAAGTATGAAGTGTATTGTTGAATAGAGGAAAACAAAGTGCCAAGCAGGGTATAATGTGCTGCCTTTTTTTGGAAAAAAAAAGAAAGAAAATAAGAATATCTGTCTCTATTTTTCTTAGAAGCATAAATAAATTTTAGACTAATGCATAAGAAATGACAATAGATGTATGGGTGGGCTGGGGACTGAGATGGATGAAAAGTTTTTACTGTCCTCTTATGTATTTGGGAGAGGGGGGTTTGAATAATGTGATTTTATTCCATACTATAAAAAATTATATTCAAACAAAAAATATTGAATCACAAAAAAGAACATAAATTAAAAATTAGTGTCTCTAAAACAGTCCTCACTTCTTTTTGTTTTGTTTGTTTGTTTAGACAGCATATGTCTCTGTCACCCAGACTGGAGTGCAGTGGGGCAATTATAGCTCAATGTAGCCTTGAACTCCTGGGCTCAAGGGATCCTCCTGCCTCAGCCTCCCTAGTAGCTGGGACTGCAGGCACATGTCATTAGTCCTGGCTGATTCTTTCTTTTTTTTTGTAGAGACAGAGTCTTGCAATGTTCACCAGGCTAGTCTTGAACTCCTGGCCTTAAGCTTCCACTTTGGTCCCCCAAAGTGTTGGAATTACAGGCATGAACCACCACAGCCAGCTCCCACTACTTCTTATTGCCAAAGATAACTGTTAACAGTCTAATATATACTCCTCGAGGCTTTATGCATAAACCTATGTCTACATATCGAAATACATAGATACAGTTGTTTTATTCTATTTTGGCTTTCAATGGGATCATACTATGCATATTGTTCTGGAATTTCCTCTTTGCACGCAGTGGTATATACTGGACACATTTCCATGTTTACACCACAGAACTATAATTCAGTGTTCCACTATTGGTAAATATGTAGGTTTATTTTTAAATGTTTGAATAAATGAATTATTTAATATTCATGTTAATGTGACTATTTTTTGTTTTTTGTTTTTTTGTTTTGTTTGAGATGGAGTCTTGCTCTGTCGCCCAGCTGGAGTGCAGTGGCCGGATCTCAGCTCACTGCAAGCTCCGCCTCCCGGGTTTACACCATTCTCCTCCCTCAGCCTCCCGAGTAGCTGGGACTACAGGCGCCCATCACCTCGCCCGGCTAATTTTTTGTATTTTTAGTACAGATGGGGTTTCACTGTGTTAGCCAGGATGGTCTCGATCTCCTGACCTCATGATCCACCCGCCTCGGACTCACAAAGTGCTGGGATTACAGGCGTGAACCACCGCGCCCAGCCAGGACTGAGCATTTTCTCCTGGTGTGTGTTTCCTTTTGTCACACTCTGAGAACAAGGCGGGGCCGTAGCTGGACTGCATGGAAGGAGCGTGGCTTCTCCTCCCAAATCCTTGACTTAGAAGATGTCATCATATCACAGGAAGAGCCATAAGACATCAGTGTCATCTAAGACAGAGGTGGGAAATGGAAGTGCTGTCGGGCCTGTAGGAAAGCGCCCACGAATGCTGACCGGGTCTGCCGAAAGGCAGTAAGGGCTTTGTTAACTGTGGGGTGCATCCCTTACCTAAAGGAATTTACACTTCAAAAACTGGTCACGGTGATGCAGACTGAGTGTTACCTGTCTGTAGCGGGGCAGATGAGGCCACCAGCTGTACCCCTGATCTGAAACAGTAGAGTCTGATTGCCCAGAGAAATACATCTAAGTGTCAGATATTGGTTTCCATAGGAAAAAAAAAAAAAAATCTTCTCTGTTCAAAATTTTAACATTTGACTAACTTTTTTTAAGTTAATCTCTTGTCCTAGATTTAAGATTTTAAGATAAAATTTAATTTTTAGAAAACATGTAAAGTGCTTTCTTCCTTCCTCATCTAGACCTAAAATGGAAAATTTTAGGTAAGAGTAATCATAAATTTGTCAGGGAGCAAATATTGGTAATTCACTTACCTTTGCTTTAGCATTTGTCTATATTTATTTAGACTCATTTTGAGCAAAATGATCGTAAATCTTTGTTAAGCTGAACCACATGAATTTGCCACTTTGAAGGTCAAAAATAGTCAAACATCAGCAATGTCATATCAGTCAGTGAAAAGCTTACCAGCACTCTTGTCTACTCCACAGCCAATTTATGTTAAAATATCCATACCTTTCCACAGGAGGGTGGGAACAACAATACCACCAAGTGCTGAGACTCCGGTGAATTAGTTTGGTTGTTTTATGATCCTGTTCAGGCTCTTGACCCATCTCCTTGTTGCTTTGATTATCAACTGGATGGGAGTTTTGGTAGCAGCCTGAACACAAGGCAAGCAGCTGTGTCTCCTACATGAAGCATTTGCTTACAGGGGCAATGTTTTCCAAAAGCTCTTTCCTTTGCAGAGAAGCCTTTTTGACTCCGAGTGGAAACAGTGACTAGACACTGTTCTGTGTTGCTCTGACGTGTGAAACATCACCTGTTTGCTGAAGCAACATCCCATAACCGCTGCTCCTAGGCCTCTCCAGCCAGATGATTCCTCATGTCACAGAGCCATTCGTTTTCATCAAGATCCTCGTCCCCACCACTTAGCATCTGCAGAACATCCTCGATGAGATGACACTGCTCTTGATGCTTCCCAGAATACAAGGAAGATGAAGAGTACAACTGATCCAGTCATCTGTTGGATCTGTACATTTGAGTATGAAACAGAGCTCAAACATACCTGTAAATCTGAGCCTATCCAGCCCACACGTGGTATAATAAACTCAATGCACCTCACCATGGAGCTTCACAATGGCTATTTCTGTTGTAACAGAGGAGTGAAGCAGATGGTCTTTCTAATGAAAAGATGTTGAGAAAGGCTTCAGATGTCCTGGGGGATCCCAGAATCGGGCTAAAGATTTGGAAAGTCCCTTGTTAACCACGGAGTCAAACTCCCCAGAATCCTTTCACAGAACCCCTGACCACCAGTCCTTCAAAGATTTCAGGAATTTGCATACTCCAGGGAAGATTTTGTGGGTGAAGAGATGAGAAATTCTGGAACCAAAACATACTTGAAATTATCATAAGAAGACTAAAATGCAACTTTGTTCCAGTTAGTAATTCTTACTAAAAGAGATTTTAGACAGGCCTCGTATTGAACCAAGACCATTTTCTTCCACTGTTGCCATTCTAATTTCAAATTGCTCCTTGCTGCTTCATATCCTCTTCAATTCCATCTTGTGTCAGATGGAACCAGAATAGAAAAAACACTGTTTAACAAAACCCATCTGTGCCAGCTTGAAGGATGAACACCTGTCGTGGAGCATCTCAAGCTTTCTAGAAGATTTCAACAGGGTCATCCCAGTTCATAGGACGGTTGTGTGTCTTCAGTGTGTGTCCAGTCGCTGTTTGGGTAACAAGACGGCTTTTCCCTGGAGACCCTGCAGACTCTGTGTTTGTTCAGTCTTCCTCCTATTTTCTATCCTCCCAACACACTAAAACTGGAAGTACACCATGTCATCACACAAGCAATGTACCAGTGTCACAAGATATCTTGCAGACGGACAGTATACATCCCCATGTAGTAGTAAGGACGATATTATTATTTACATTTTTCTGTTGGAAGACCAGAGGCACAGTGTTCAAATTACTTGCCCGAGGGTACACAAATCACTTCGCTTTTGTGTTTCAGTTATACAATGGCTTAGTGATTGATTCTTTCTTCAGATGGTAGTTGTGAGGAGTGAAGGAAATTAAATCAAGTCTGTGTATAAAGGGTCTGGCATGTGAGTTCTCAATGCACAGTGATTATTGTTAGCACCAATTATTTATGGTAATGAACGTGATGTTGGTAAACATGATGGAGAAAATAATAATACCATAAATTAATAATAATAATAATAAGGTTGAAGTTAGAACACTCCCCCATATACATGGAAATTAGGGCAACAAATTACATCACATTTTGCGTATAAAATGAGTTAGCTTATAAATTGAGAAGTAACGTGCATCCTCATTCATTGCAGGTGGGAGCACACAATGGAATAACTCTTGTCAGCAAGCTCATCCACTTCTCAGGATTAATTTGGTAATTATATCTACACACATTGAAAAAGATACATGTGCAAAGATATTCAATGCAGTACTGTTCCTAAATGAAACACACACAAAATTTGAAATGCCCATCAAGAGCAGAAAAGGAGATTGTTAAATACATTATGATGTGGTCTAACAATGGAATGCGCTAGCTATTGACAAAGAAAGATGTCCATGGTATAATACTGGATCTAAAATAGATGTGTTTGTGTGATTTGATGCCACTTGTCAGACTAGACATTTTGCTACTACGTCTGCTGGTGGACAGCAGATGGATTCTTTACTCATTCTGTTAACATGGACACATTTTGCCCCATGAGAAAGAATTTTAAGGTGTTGATGGTGTTTGGGTTGACTCTTCCAAAGCTACAGGCCTGCAGTAGCTGCGGCATCCTCATTTGTTCTCCCTGAGTGAAAACATCAGCTCTCAATTTGGAGATCACCAACAGGACTCACTGTGCAGGAGCCTGAGGTCCAAAGATGCAGCCATGTGACACTTTGGAAATGGAAACCAGACACCAGGTCTCAATAGGGTGAGCTAGAGCAGAGCCGGGTGACAGATGGTGGGCCCTCATGATTAAGACAGAAAACCTGAATCGGCAAGGCACGTTCTATCCGGGATGAAAGGCACCAGGTAACCTTGGTCAAATGTCTTTTGAGACAATGGGTAGCACAGTGAGCTTTTATGTAAACTCTTTCAGAACTTCCCTTTTTCCTGATGAAATCTGGAGAAGAGAAGATGGCCATACTTTTTCAGATTTCCTGTGTTAGGGGGATGGAATGGCTACATAAGAACCTCCCACTCAGGGACCCACAAATAAGAAAACTGCCAACGTATTTAGGTCAATGGGGAAGAAAAGAGGTGCAAAGTCTGTAAATTATTCAAAGGAGTTATTGATTCTTGCCTACCACCCCATTTGACTATACGCTCCCCCAGCACAGGGAATGTCTCAGTGTTGGTTCATCCTTGATTCCTCAGCACAGGGCCTGACATAAAGGGACTCAAGAAGGATTTTCAGAATGAATGCATGAAGAAACACTGTTTCCTGAATCCAGCCATGGCACAGCCATAATCCCAAGCTCCCTACCCTTCTCACCCCAATGTTTCATACCCTCTTCCTGAGAAAAACAGAGTGGAGACCACTGCAAAGGAAGAAATGAGGCCAACAGCCAGCCCCACAGCTTCGGCTAAGGTCTGGGAGGTTAGGGCAAGGACTTGTCTTTCATTTCATTCTGGACTCAGGCCTGGTATCCTAGGACACTGCAAGATGAATCAGGCCTAAACTGCTTAACACCCTCTGCCTCACACCTACCTCCTCTTTCCAAGTGGAATTAGGAGCATACTTGACAATTTTATCACCCTTGCTATGGGACTTCAAATTCATTCATGTTCATACGGAATCTCCGGAGGAAAGAGCTTTCAATGACAATGAGGTGAAAAAATGGACGAAACTTTGCAGATGAACATCCTCAATAGGAGAGTACCAGCTCTTATGGTTCCATGGTTATTGAGGATGTTTCCCTGAATTGAGTTAAACACTTCTCTAGTGCATTGCACTAGGATTCCAGGTGGGTGAAAATGGTCAAGGCAATAAACGTGATCGATAGACAGTATCTCAAGGTCAACAGTCTTTCCTGTAGAATTAGTGTGTCTTTGGATTGAATGTCATTTCTCAAGGATATGTCGATGTTTGAGGGAGAAATTCGGGATGTGGCTGGTTACATAAATACTCGTGTTACCTTGTTTAATTTTTTTAACACAACCTTATGAGGTCATTGAAATGTAAATATGTCAATGCCAGATGAGGCTGGCATTGTCTACACTGCAAAGCCAATGTAAATTGGGTACTAATTTGGGTCAAGGATTATATATATATATATATAAACATCCCTATGTACAACTCAATCCCTGTGTCACTTTGGTGAGTGGTGAAGACAGAGAAGCCGCTGTGCTGTGAGAAGCTCAACTTGCAGATGCACCTGCCCTGGGGGTTGCTCCAGAGGAAGGGTGTCTCCCTTTGTGAGTTCCTGGGACTCCTGGATATTAAAGCATCATTAGAAAAGATCCCAGCCATGGTGATGATGATGATGATGATGATGATGATGATGATGGTGATGATAATGATAGGAATAGCTAAGTAACTCTTAGGCACCAGGAGCTGTTCTGAGCATTTTACAGGGGCTCCTCATGTCACCTTCACAGCAACCCTATGGCAGTGGCTCTCAAACTTCAGCATGCCTCAGAATCACCTGGAGGCTCCTGAAAACTCTTATACCTGAATCTATCCCCAAGTTTCTGATTCAGTATCTGGGCTGGGGTTCTAGAATTTGCCTTCTGACAAGTTCCCAAGGGATGCAGGCGCTACTGTCAGGGACCCCACACTGAGAACCACTGCCTAGGAGATGAGGGCTCTTCTATGCCTCATTTTACAAGAGAGGGTAATCATAGTAGAGGGGATACAGGATCAAGAGTGGGGTCAGGTTCCTTTCTAAAGTAAAGAAATAACTTGAGTGCACACCAGGCCAGCAGGGCTTAGAAAAGGAAGCTGGGATTTTGGGCCTTCACCTCCTCCCTCCCCAGGCTGCCTCACTTGCTTGGCAAACTGGACTCTGGGAGTCAGAGGACACCAGGAGAACTGGAATGTGAGCCCCCAGGCCATCAGGGTAAAGCCCCAAGGCTCCTCAATGCCAGTCTCTACAGTTCAATTATGTTGAGGCTCCGCTAGTGTCATTCTGAAAGCAGGAAAAGACAGGTGAGTCCCTGTTAAAAAATTATTCAGGCTGGGCGTGGTGGCTCACGCCTGTAATCCCAGCACGTTGGGAGGCCGAGGCGGGCGGATCACAAGGTCAAGAGATCGAGACCGTCCTGGTCAAGATGGTGAAACCCCGTCTCTACTAAAAGTACAAAAATTAGCTGGGTGTGGTGGCACATGTCTGTAGTCCCAGCTACTCGGGAGGCTGAGGCAGGAGAATCACTTGAACCCGGGAGGCGGAGGTTGCAGTGAGCTGAGATCACACCACTGCACTCCAGCCTGGGTGACAGTGAGACTCTGTCTCAAAAAAATATGTATATGTTATTAAATTATACCTGTTACAGAATGATAAGAAATAATTTATTTGGGTCCTTGAGGTAGGTATAGGGACCACGGCAAGGAAGTCTTGCAATGAGAAGGAGAGACTGGGCTCAACTCTGAATACAGCATGGGCAAGTAGGAAATTATAGCCAAGGAAAAGGGTGGGGCGGGGGGATCAGTGGATGGGAAATGACTATGTGGAAACATCAGGGGTAAGGGAGGACTCTGGCTAAACTCACCTAACAGGATTCTCACTGAGGACAAGCCAAGGCTATCTGACATCACCTGCAGGATGCGGGAGGCTGAGGAACCTGATCAGATATGGAGAATGGGGATTCTTGCTAAACTGACTTAGCAGGTTTCTTTGCTAAAACTGAAATTTCACAAGAAAGTGCGTAGATGAGTCTAGCACAGCATTAAGAAGCCTGACTAAAGTCTGGTCCAACAAAACATTTTCCGTCACCACACAGAATGTATGCCGCGGGGAACAGACTGGGCCTCAGCATCTTCCTACCCACCAGCTTCTGGGAGGGCATTTTGCCTTGTGCCTCCTGGGTGTCTCCTTGCTTGATCATGTCTAGGAGACTAAAGACTTGCACCTTATCATCTAGGGTAAATTCAGTGTCAGATTTTTAATCCTCAATCAGGTGACAATGCTTCAGTGACAATCTCAGGAATTAAAAAAATGAAGTTCATTCATTCACCAATTCTTTGTGTGTGTGTGGTTTAAGACAACTTATTTTGCTCATGATTTTGTGGATCGGAGCCCAGCCACATTTGATAAGATGGAGAAGTGAATTCCACCCTTTGAAGACAAGCAGGAGCACCGCTCTATGGAAGATCATACAGGCTGGAAGAGATTTCTGCAGCCATCTTCGCAGAATACAATATGCTACATTTGTTATTAAAGATTCTTCATCACTGCAGTGACTGAATCTTATTCTAATTAAAAACGTATCACCATCGATTTAATGAATTTCAGTTGCTGGAAACTTTAGAAACAATATTATAAACATCTTCATGATGAACATCATTCTACATAAAACCATCTGCACCTCTGAAACTTTTTTATTATGTTAATTAAGGCAGAGCTACTAGATTATAAACTTAAAACTACTGGATATAAATGGCCAACTTAATTCCCAGCAAAAACCTAATCGAATCTGCTTCATTTAAGACTATTTTACTCTTTGAAAGAAAAATATTCCCATCAACACAGCTTACAAATAAATGTGACTATTTTCATCTATTATTTTTACCAATAGTTTTTTAGATATGAGCAAAATTCCCACTAAAATTTGCATTACAGTTTAATTAAACCTATAAATGAACATAGGATGTACTGGCCCATCGTAAATATAAGCCTTGTGGTCCAGAAGTCTTCCACCCTGATCTTCTTTTATAATTACTGTGAGAAATGTATACTATTTGTAATTGAATTATTTCTAGCATTTTACACTTTTGTAATTGTTGAAGGAGGAGCTTTTTCCCCCATTATATGCTTAAGGTGACTATTGATGCATAATTGGAAAAGTGTATTTATGCAGGTTCAGACATCTTTCTAAATTCTTTTTTGTTCTAATAGCTTTTAATTGATTCTCTTAGGCTTTCTGGGTAGACAGTCATATTAACAGCAGGGAGTGATTGATACTTTTTTTTTCATCAGGTTAGATTGGGAAGAACTGATGGGCTTTTCTGTTTTTTTTTACATTTTGAATTATTATGAATACATAATAGTTGTACATATTTATGGGGTGAATGTGATTTTTTTTCCAACTTTTATTTTGGATTCAGAAGGTAAATGTGCAGATTTGTTACCTGGGTATATTGCATGATCCTGACGTCTGGAGTACGAATGATGCAATCACCCAAATACTGAGCATAGTATCCAACAGTTAGTTGTTCAACCTTTGTTACCACCCCCCACACTCCTCTAGGAGTCCCCAGTTTCTATTGTTGCCATGTTTATGACCACGAATACACAAAGTTTAGTTCCCATTTATAAGTGAGAATGTGTGGTAATTCCTGTATTAATTCACTTAGGATAATGGCCTCCAACTGCATCCATGTTACTGTAAAGGACATGATCTTTTTTATGGCTGTATAGCATTCCATGATGTATATGTACTATATTTTCTGTATCCAATCCACCATTGATGGGCAACTAGGTTGATTTCATGTCTTTGCTATTGTGAATAGTGCTGCAATGAATGTGCGAATGCATGTGTCTTTTTTGTAGAATGATTTGTTTTCTTTTGGATATATATCCAGTAATAGGATTGCTGGTTCAAGTCGTAGTTCTGTTTTAAGTTCTTTGAGAAATCTCCAAGCTGCTTTCCACAGTGGCTGAAATAATTTACAATCCCACCAAGAGTATATAGGTGTTCCCTTTTCTCCACGGCCTCCCCAGAAGCTGTTATTTTTTTACTTTTTAATAAAAGCCATTCTGCTGGTGGGAGATGGTATCTCATTGTGGTTTTGAATTGTATTTCTCTGATGATTAGTGATGTTGAGCAGTTTTTCGTGTTTTTTGGCCACTTGTATGTATTCTTTTGAGAAGTGTCTGTTCGTGCCTTTCACCCATTTTTCCATGGGGTCATTGGTTTTTGCTTGTTGAGTTGTTTAAATTCCTTACAGAGTCAATATTAGACCTTTGTTAGATGTATAGTTTGTGTCATACACCAATTCTAAAAACACACATAAACATTTTTTTTTCCACTTTAAGCTCAGGGGATTAGTGTGCAGGTTTGTTGCATGGGTAAATTTCATATCACTGAGGCTTGGTGTACAAATGATCCCCTCACCGTGGTAGTAAGTGGAGTACCCAACAGGCTGCCTTCCAATCAAGGTCCCCCTCTCAGTCTTCCACCACAAGTAGTCCTCAGTGTCATTGTTCCCATCTTTGTGTCCACGTGCATTCAATGTTTAGTCCCCACTTATAAGTGAGACCATGTGGTATTGGTAAAACATTCTTTTTAAAAATATTTGAGACCATGAAAAGAAAATAGAACTGAATAATCAAACATCCCCAATTCCTTATGTGATCCCTTCAAAACCCCCAACCAGGGGAATCTTCTCAATATAAACTTTGGAACTTTGTTAATCTCTCACTGCACTCTGGAGGTTTATACTTGTTTTTCTTGTGTCTTGTTTTTCTCCCCCTTCCCACGCTCAGCTCTGCAGCAATGGCTGTCTCTCTGTCTTGGTCTCTGTCTTGTCTCATTGTCCTCAAATCAGACATGTAGCTATGGTCCCAACCAATTCCAATTTCCCCCTCAAATCCACAGGATACACCGCGGACCCAGTTTCTACTGTTGAGAACTAACCCCGTTTCGTTTTGGTGAGTCCATCCAATACCTCCACTTGCCCTGTGTTTCTCCAACCAGATCCCTGGCCTCTTCCACAGTCCTTAGGTAGATGCTTAAATATTTTTATTCTACCATGGTGGCTCTAGTTTCTCAGGGGGCAGTAAGGTGGCTTTTTAGGATTGGTCTAATCAGATCCTCATTTCTTTTCCCTTCCTAGGTTTTGAAACATGAATCCTTCACTTCTCCTGGCTGACTTTTGCCTGAGATTAGCCTCAGCTACTCTAACAGCTTAGATGCACAGTGGAACCAGTGGAAGGCAAAGCACAAGAGATTATATGGCATGGTTGGTGGCACCTGAAACCATCCAAAGGGATTCCTGAGAGAATGGTCCTTGATGTTGGGAGATTATAGCCACAGAGTAGCTATTAGAGGCCAGCTCTTACCAATAACCTAATGCAATAACCTAAGGGCACTGATTATGAGCATGATATGGGCATACCCTCCTGTCATTTCTTGGCTTGGAGAACAGCTCCCAGAGGCGTCAAGCCTTCCCTGGCCATAGTTTCTCTTCCATGTCTGTCTGCAGATTCACTTGGTGAGCATGAGTTGCGTTTTAGGTAGAAATAAAGAGCATCAGTTACATGTTTGCCTCTACAGTGAAGAAGGATGGAGGAGAGCAGTGTGGGAGAAGAACATGAAGATGACTGAGCAGCACAATCAGGAATACAGCCAAGGGAAACAACTTCACAATGGCCATGAGTGCCTATGGAGACATGGTGAGTGTGCTGTGGACTGCTGTGTGGACTCTGTGCTTCCTCTCCTCGGTTCTTTACTAAAATAATCTCTTACTTTTCAACATTTTATTTCCTTTTCCTTGAAGACCAGTGAAGAATTCAGGCAGGTGGTGAATGGCTTCCAATACCAGAAGCACAGGAAGGGGAAAGTGTTCCAGGAACCTCTGTTTCACGATATCCCCAAATCTGTGGATTGGAGAGAGAAAGGCTATGTGACTCCTGTGAAGGATCAGGTAAGATAGTGTCAGATTCAGACCTCCCATCTCCCCAGGAAAGCCACAAGGTGATCGACCTCTTTGCTTTAGTGGCGTGTAGAACAACTTGCTGTTCATAGTATTCAGATATATGAGCTGTTGTCAAAGTTTTGCTGTTTGCTTTGTGAATGACAGCTTTTTTCTTCTTTTTTTCCGGGTAAGTGTGCATCTTCTTATGCTTTTAGTGCAGCCGGGGCTCTGGAAGGACAGGTGTTCGGAAAACTGAGAAACTAGTTTTACTGAGTGTGCAGATCTGGTGGACTGCTCTAGGTTTCAAGGCAATGTTTGCTGCATTTTTGCAGAACCATTATTTTGCTTCCAGTATGTTGCCGACAATGGAGGCCTGGACTCTGAGGAATCCTATCCATATGAAAGAAAGGTCAGTGGAGTTCTTTGTCTTGCTGTCATTCCAGCTGTGCTTTTGGAAAGTGGAGCACTTTCAGAGATAATGACACTTTTTTCAGAACTCACATTTGAGATGGTAGAATTTATATCTGCAAACTGTCAGTGCTGTCATTATAAATTGTTAGCCTTTGCACAGTTCTATGATTATGTGGTTAACATACAGCTGTTCTTGCTATATGTCAGCAAGAACATATAACATAGAGAATAGCCAAACATAATAACATTGAGAATATACAAACTATTTTACATATAATACACATTTCTCCAGTGTGAAAAAATTTCTTGTGGATCATAAGCCTAAGGTTCTCGTTCAAGAGACTTGAGCTAATGTTTAGTTTCAAGTCAACTAACAGCACTTCATTTCCTGGGAAATCCTAAGCTGCAAAGTGCTGAGCGTTGTGGTTCTAACTCATGTTGTCCAGAGGGAGGATGGTGGTAATCAAGTCTCTTCCCCCCTTACTTTTAAAAGGAAAAAGACTGTAGGTACAATCCTAAGTATTCTACTACTAATGACACTGGGTACGTGCAAATACTCCCTATGGAAGAGAAGGCCCCAATGAAGGCTGTGGCAACTGTGGGACCCATCTCTGCTGTTGTTTACGGACTTCTTGATTCCTTCTGGTCCTATAAAAAAAGAAGGTAAGAGTTTTTCTTTGTACACGTTGAGGAAGAAAAATTGAAAACCACATGACATACAAGCAGAATGGACTATTTGGTACAAAACATTCAATGTAAATATTTGGGTTCATAGATTTCACATAGTTTATTTTATACATGCAATCTTTCTTTCTTTCTCTCTCTTTCTCTCTCTCCTTCTTTTCTTTCCTTTCTTTCTCCTTCCTTCCTTGCTTCCTTCTTTCTTTCTCTTTCTTTCTTTCTTTCTTTCTTTCTTTCTTTCTTTCTTTCTTTCTTTCTTTCTTTCTTTCCTTCCTTCCTTCCTTCCTTCCTTCCTTCCTTCCTTCCTTCCTTCCTTCCTTCTCTCTCTCTCTCTCTTTCTCTTTCTTTCTTTCTTTTTTGAGATGAAGTCTCGCTCTTGTCTCCCAGGCTGGAGTGCAATGGCACAATCTCAGCTCACTGCAACCTCCGCCTCCTGGGTTCAAGCGATTCTCCTGCCTCAGCCTCCTGAGTAGCTGGGATTACAGGTGCCCACCACCACGCCTGGCTAAATACTTGCATTCATGGGGTTATGCTTAATGTGCCCATGAATGTACATACTTCATAACTCTTTATAAATTGTTGCTTATGGCTTGGCTCACACCTGTAATCCCAGTGCTTTGGAGACAGAAAGGCTTTGTGACTCCTGGGAAGGATCAGGTAAGATAGTGTCAGATTCAGACCTCCCATCTCCCCAGGAAAGCCAAGAGGTGATTGACCTCTTTGCTTTAGTGGTGTGTAGAACAACTTGCAGTTCATAGTATCCAGATATGTGAACTGTTGTCAAAGTTTTACTGTTTGCGGGTGGATCACCTGAGGTCAGGAGTTCAAGACCAGCCTGGCCAACATGGCGAAGCCCCATCTCTATTAAAAATACAAAACTTAGCCAGGTGTGGTGGCAAGTGCCTGTAATCCCAGCTACTCAGGAGTCTGAGACAGGAGAATCACTTGAACCCAGGAGGCAGAGGTTGCAGTGAGCCGAGATCGAGTGACTGTACTTTAGCTTGGGTGACAGAGTGAGACTCCACCTCAAAACAAAACAAAACAAAAATCATAATTCGTATATTTAAAGACTTTTTTCGTGTTTTTGCTTAAGTCTTTATTGGGCATCTCCTATGAGATGGTGCTGTGCTGGCCTTGAGGACATACAAATGAAGCATATACTCGCGGCTTCTTCCTCTGGAGCTCCTATTCCCACGTCAACAAGCAAATCAAAACCTGGCACAAATCCACGGGCAAGTGCAGCACTGCGCAGGCTCTAAAGGGAGCCGGGGACAGTCAGGGCACACACTAGGAAGGTGCTTCCCTCTAGGGGTCAGGGCCGGTCTAAGCAAGTAGCATCTGATCTCGATTTCAATAGTCCATAGCTGTCGTATGTTGGACAGGGCATGAGGGGGCAGTTTCTCTTTGTGCAGTATTATTTCAATTTTTGAGTAACGAGCATTCATTATTTTCATGAGATAACAGATTCAGAAAGTATGTAGTTCAAGAAAAAAGTTAAAGAATTGATAGAGGAGAAGGAGGAGGAGGAAGAGGGGGAGAAACAGAGGGTCCTCAGGTAACTTGATAAAGGCGAGTCTCTCATTTGGGGACTGATGTTCCTGAGATCTGTGCGGACGCTGGTCAGTGGGTCCATCACCTAGCACAGGCCTGAGGAAGCACCACTGCCGAGCTGGACTCCAGGGCACTCCACGCTCATCTCAGTCACACAGAACCTCTCTGAGGATGGTGGCTGTTGGCTCCAACTTACCATTCCCAGCCAAGAGAAACAGGGAGGGGGCTTTGCTAAGGGCTAAAGGAGGCATGGACAATGAGGAGACAAACCAGGACAGTGTTCTGATGAGACTGCTTTAGCGAGGATGCAGAGCAGTGACTCTGCTCAGAACTCCAGAACGTTTGCTCCCTTCCGCTGCCCCATTCCCCACAACCACGCACACTCCCCTCACCCCAACCCGGGCAGTAAGTTGAGCTCTGAACAGACGTGCTCTTTCCCTGGCGCTTTATATTCTTTCCTCTTCAGTCACATTCAAGAGCAGCACAAACTGCGAATCACCGAGCACTCAGGGGTGTCCAATATAGGTAAAAAACAAGACCAAATTCTTGGCTTTGTGTCTGTAATTCTGAAAAAAGATTCCAGCAGCGACTTCCTGTTTCCATTACAGCATGGAAGGAGTTTGGAAGTTGTAACCATCTGCTAACAAATAAAAACCTGAATACATTTTAAAATCAACAACTCTTCTTAGATCCCTAGGACAAGCGAAGTCATGAAGCAGACCGCTGCCCTAATACCTGGAGAGAGCAAGAAATACCGAGAATCGCAACTCACGGGAGCGGAGACCATGGCCAGGGGCCTCTGCAGGAACAAGCGCCTGGTAAGAAAAACCAAGCTGTAACTGACAAACTGCCAGAGGCAGGGTGTGGACAAATCGCAGCATTAAAACTCAGCCTGCGTTTGGTCCTGGCTTCAGTCCTGGGGGTGCCCTCAGGTTATATAGCTTCAGTAGCTCCACCAGGCTCTCAAAGTGAAAACCTGAGAATTCCCTTATGATTCCTGCTGGGGACGGAAAAAGTAACAATTTTGGAACCCACCAGAGCGTTCTATTCTCCTTAATAAAGCCTACACTCAAGAGACACTGTTTTACTAAACTCTAACCTATTTGGGTTTTATCAAAGCTTAACCGACCTGAGGGGGGAAATAAGCAACTCCAGCCTGCTTTAGCCTTCCAGGTGGAGAAGGGTAGCACCCAACAACAGCCCACTTTGGCCACTCTCTTCTGTCTAAGGAGGGAAAAACTGAGAGGCACATGTGAATTCCATAGTGCAGGGACACGGACTTGTTAACAAACTGCAACTCACAGGACTAAGGAGTGCTTCTCCTCCCTCTAAACCACACCACCACTTTCCTAAAGGGTCATTTATCAGAGCTCCTTTCACCGTACCTCAAGTTCCTCTTTCAAAAGAAAATTACAAGGCATTCTAAAAGGCCAAAAGTGAGGCAGGAAAGTAGGGTCTGGAGGCAGAAAACATAAGGCCGATTCACACTTCAGCTATGACAGGAAATATCCTCTCCATAGGGTATAGATCAAGTAAATGACTTTGTAACTTTACTTCATCCTCTCCATTTGCACAGGGCATATGCCAAGTAACCAATGGAATCCTCTAGAGGGTATTCAAACTCCCCAAAATCTGTAACAGGGCCTTTGAGCCACTATGCTCAGGCCTGCTCCCACACTGTGGAGTGTACTATTATTTTCAATAAAACCCTTCATTCCTTCCTTGCTTCATTTGTGGGTTTTGTCCAATTCTTTGTTGAAGACACCAAGAACCTAGACATCCTCCACCATTAACAAAAGTACAACTTGAAGAGACAGAACAAGCCTCAGAACAAGAATCAGATATGTCATGGGTGTCAGAACGATCAAACCAGGAACTTAAAATAGCTATGATTGCTATGCTAAGGGTTAATGGAAAAATTAACAAGTGAGAACACATGGAGAATGTAGAAAGAGAGATGAAAATTCTAAGAAAGAATGAAAAAGAAATAGCCTCTCAAATTGTAGGGTAAATTTGTTCTCTGAAGCTGCCTTATCTGCCTAAAGTCCGGACCTACCAAAGAGGAAAATAATTACCTTTGTTTCCCTCTCTGAGCTTTCATTAACTGAGCTCATGTTAAGAGGAAAGAAACTGAAGTCTGTCGACAAACGTGGACGGAGTTTTGTCACAAACCACTGTCTGCCCTGCGGGCCCAACAGACTTTGTCCCAGACCACTGTATGTTCTTGAAGCCCGTCGAACTCTCCCTGGCCATCGTTTATTGCCCCTCAGCAGAAATCCTCTTCTGCCCCCTCCCATAACCTGTTTTTCCAGGATCCAGGCCCTGACTTTGTAACCTCAAGAGAGCATATAAGCTTCTGCATCCCACTGGGGAGTTGCGTCTTCATTCTGAAGTCTCCGCGTATACATGTTAAACAAATTTGAATGCCTTTTCTCTAATTAATCTAACTAATTAAACTAATTAATGCCTTGTGTGAGTTGACTTTTTAGTGAAGCTTGGGAGGGTGAAGGAAAAGTTTTCCCTTTACTCCTACACTGGTATTATTCATCTTAAAGATGTTTTGGAAGATTAGTGTGCCCGGTATCACTGAAACACTCTTTTTGAGATCATATTTTAAGATATGTCACCGAAGATTTTAGATAGAATGGTCAGAAAACACAAGAAAGTAACAGGGCATGTGACAAGCCCTTGAGACCTGGCTGGGGGGGGGCCAGGGGGGGAGGCGGGGGAGGTGGGGCGGGGTTGGGGGGGACGGTGGGGGCGCTGTTCACCTGAGGTCTTAAAGCAGAGATGGACAGATTAGGGATGCAGGGCCATAAACGGGACCTGGAGCCATGTCAACACACTGCCTGTGGTGAGCACTCTTCTATGCTTTGATGTAGGATTAAGGAACTTCTATACTTCTATGCCCTTGGGGTTTGTCAGCCAAACCAGTTCCCACGATCATTGCTTACTCTCTTGTTGTTTCTGCGTGTTGAGCTCCATATATGTGGGGACACACTGAAGTAGGTCAATGGTGGGCATAATCTCTGGCTAAAACGTAAGCTTGCCAACCAGTGGCCCATCTAGGAAACTTTTGTTCTTCCCCTTCTCTTGCATATTCTCAGAAATGTAAAACGCACATCAAAAATCACTTTCTTGGACTGACCATTGTGAGTGAACATTTGCCCTCAAACTCCAGTCTCTATGTCCTCACCTGTTCATAATTTGATGAAAAGCCATTGATTTGTTATACAAATGCAGACTCTGTAAATGTTTACCGGATAGAGCAATTAACCCACTAGCTCTCTGGTTTATAACCAATAATGTCCCCCATTCTCTCCACCTCGCCCTAGAGCAGTAAGCCTGCTGTTGCAGCGGCTTGGTTTCCTCCCAGTAGTGCTTCCAATGAGTAACTTGCTCGTGGCTGTTTTCAACCATTCTCAGAGGACCTTACCCTTTGTCCTTCCAGCAGTTTTGTCTGTTGCTTCTCAATAATTTTTACATAAAAAATCAAATAAAACAAGTGAGCATTATAAAAAACAAAAATATAGATAAACAAGAAAAACAGGTGGGGGTGAACCCCCAAAGACTCACCCAAAATCTCACTGTACCTGTTTTTGGCTTCTTGAAACCAGTGGCCAACTGGGAACACACTGCTCACTTACGTGCCAAGCACCGCATTTACCTTGTCATGTATTATGGCATTTGGTCATCAGGATAACCCTCATCCCCATTTTACAGATGAGTACGGTGAGGTTAGAGAGGTTACAGAGCTTGCCCAAGGGCACAGGGCTAGTCAGTGAGGAAGCCAGGATTTGATCTCAGGAGGTGGAACTCCGGACAAACCGGAATGCAGTGCTGCAGGGGTGTATGGAACCTGGTACTGAGGGCTGGTAGTCACTAGGATTTTGCAGGAGCACCACAGGGAATGATTTATGCAAAACATGACCTTCTCCACAGTTCACAGGAGCAGCAACCAAGACACCACACCCCTTCCAAGGGACCCACTTGGGAACTCATTCCGCAACACGCAGTTCCCAACTCTCACCTGCTTCCATTCAAAACTCCCTCAAAAGCACTTCCTGTTTTCTGTGACTCTCCATTGAGTTTTACCCAATGAATGAGAGCCCCTTTACATGATTAGGCCCAGAAAGGCATTTAAAATGTAATAGTAGTCATGTCCCACTCCCCCTTAAGCCAATAATTATCTCTTGAAGACATTTGCTCTGCAGGCTCTAAATTAACTGTTGCCAAGTAGCCATAAAACGCCACACGCTCTATAGTTCCGCAATGTGTAGCCAGTCACTAACCAGTGTTACTTCTGTAAACCAATGAGAATTCCTGACGAACAACTTTTGTAATTGCTCACTCTCCTGATTAAACCTTTTGTTTTTCTTTAAAAACTCAGGCCTCTCTTTTGTTCTCTTGAGCACTCCCCAAAGAAACTTGGAAGTGTGTTCCTGGCTGGAGTCCTCAACCTTTCTTTAACTAGATTCTGGCTTTTCGATTATTTCAGGTTGGTAGGAACCACCAGCCACCCCTTTCTCTAGCAGAAGATTTCCCCACATCTGAGTTATTTCACTTGGAGCAGGTGCTGGAGCAGGTGGGATGGAAGGGAGAGGAGAGTATCAGATTCTGACCCCTGCCCTGTAACTGCAGACCTGTGGTGTATATAATGCAAGGGGAGTGATGCATTTTTTAAAAATCTTTTTTTGTGTTCTCTTTACAGGGACATTTCCCCTCTATCGCCAGGGGTATTGTTATCTCACAGACTATGGATTTTAACAACAGGAATGCAAAGAAAAAAAAGAATCGGTGTTCAGCCTTAGACCTCCCGAACAGAATTTCTGAATTGACAATGGTCCAGAAAGTGAAGACTGAAGAGAGAGGAAAAGGTTTTTAAATTGCAGGACCCAATCTAAAAAGCTACTGTATGAACCTAGAGCAGTGGTCCCCAACCTTTTTGGCACCAGGGACTGGTTTTGTGGAAGACGTTTTTTCCGCAGATTGGGGGGATGGTTTCAGGATGAAACTGTTCCACCTCAGATCATCAGACATTACTGAGATTCTCCTAAGGAATGCAAAACCTAGATCCCTCCAATGCGCAGTTCACAATAGAGTTCATGCTCCTATGAGAATCTAATGCTGCAGCTGGTGTGACAGGAGGTGGAGCTAAAGCAGTCATGCTTGCTTGTCCGCCAGGCACCTCCTGCTGCGTGGCCCAGTTCCTAACAGACCATGGACCAGTAGGGGTCCACGGCCCGAGGGTTGGGGACCTTTGACCTAGAGGACAATGTCATCAAGGAATTAATTGTCCATGGCTTGGTGGAGTTGGAGGAAGAAAGAAGTGTCTTCCACAATCACCTGTAAAATGGGGCATAGAAGAGCCCTCATCTCCTAGGGCAGTGGTTCTCCAAGGTGGTTCTCTGATCAGTAGCACCTGCACTATTTTGGAATTTGTTTGAAAAGCAAATTATGGAACCCTGTCTCAGACCTACTGAATGAAAAACTCACAGAATGGGCCCTGCAATCTGAGTCTTCAGGAACCTCCGGGTGATTCTATTATAGCTTTTCTATTGTTATAATTTTTAATTTTTATTTCTACTTTTTAAGCTTTTTTGTTACAAACTGAGACACAAATGCACATTAGCCTGGGCTTATACAGGGGTAGGGTCATTCGTATTACCGTCTTCCACCTGCACATCTTATTGAACTGAAGGGCTTCAGGGGCAGTAACACGCAGGGAGCTGTCATCTCCTGTGATAATAATGCCTTCTTCTGGAATCCCTCCTGAAGGAACTGCCTCAGGTGGTTTTATATCTAAAATTTTCTTTTTACAGGCAGGCGTACACTCTAAAATAAGAATAAAAAGTCTAGTACAGTAAATACATAAACCAATAGCATAGTTGTGCATTATCATTATCAAGTATTATATAATGTACACAATTGTATGTGCTAGACTTTTATATGACTGGCAGCGCAGTAGGTTTATTTACACCAGCATCACCACAAATACGTAAGCAGCCTAAACGTTTCCACAGGTATGATGCCAGTAGGTGATAGGCAGTTTTCAGCTTCATTATAATCTTATGTGACCACCATTGGCCATGATATATGTGGTCTGTCCTTGACTGACATGTCATTATGCAGTTCATGCCTGTATGTAGCATTATTTTGTTGAGATATACTTTACGTAACATAAAACTCATCATCTTAAAGTATCTGGTGGCTTTTAGTGTATTCATTATCTTAAGCAACTATTACCACATCTAACTCCAGAACATTTTCCTCACCCCAAAAATAAGTCCTGTATTTATTAATCAGTGTCTGAGTCTGTTTTCTGTTGCTTACAGCAGAATATCTGACACTGGGTCATTCCTAACGAAACAAAATTTATTTCTTACAGCTCTGGAGACTGGAAAGTCCAAGGTCACAAGAGGTGCATGCTGGTGGGGACTCTCTGCAGAGTCCCGACATGGCACAGGTCATCACATGGTGAAGGGGCTGAGTGTGCTAACATGCTAGCTCAACTCTGTCTTTCCCTTCTTATTAACATACCAGTTTCATTCCCATGATAACCCATTTATTCTATTAACCCACGAATGGATTAATCCATTCTTGAGGACAGAGCCCTCATGCTCCTATCATCCCTAAAATGGCCCGTCTTTCAGTGCTGCCATATGGGGGATTAAATTTCAGCATGAATTTAGGAGAAAAAATTCAAACCATAGCCCACAGTTAGTTCCAATTCCCTCTACCTTCATTTGCATAATGTATTTTCTGCTTCTATAGATTTCTCTATTCTGGGCCTTTCACGTAAACAGAATCATAAAATATGTGATCTTTTGTGTCTGGCTGCTTTTATGTAGCATCATGTTTTCAGGGCTTGTTCATATTATATATATATCAGTGCTTCATTCCTGGCTGAAAATACTGCATGGCATGAATACACTGTATGTATTCCATTGTATGAATATTAATCCATTCATCAATTGATGAACATTTTATTGCTTTCACTTTTCTGGCTATAATGAATAATGTGCTAGGAACACCTGTGCATACATTTTTGCATTAGCATATGCTTATCAATTTCTTGGGTATAGTCATAGGAGGGGAATTGGTATATGTGTAACTTTTGAAGAAACTACCAGATTGCTATCCACAGTGGCTATGCCATTTTACCTTCCCACGTAACTGATGAAAGGCAAGAAAATTGGATACTTGTCTGAACTTTCATTTCTATTTTACTTCTTCGGTTTTTCTTTTGGATTGTAGAAGTGAAAATTATGTATGCCTTGTTTCTAATTTATTATTTTGATTGAGATGGATAAGATAGTGAAAAATAATATTTTATTGGAAATACTAAGCTTTGATAACTAAAATTACAGAATATTTGAAAGCTTCTATTTTAAAACCTTTCTACTTTACAGTCCTGTCTGCATTAAAAGATTCAGTGGAAAAATGAGAAACCAATAGAAGCAACATCAGTATACTTTGATCCAATGTACTGTCCAATTTATATTGGCTTTGGAATGTAGATAATTTCATCCTCATCTTTGGTAAGCATAAACTTTTGGCTAATGACATACCATCTCCAGGCCTTGGTTTTATGTATTAGAAAATGTAAATAATTCCAGTGACCTCATAAGGTTGTGTTAAGAATTAATTGAGATAATATGTGTATTAATATACCAGTCATATCCATGAATCCTCTCTCAGAAATGGACATATTCTTGAGAAATGACATTAAATCCAAAGGCACACAAATGCTGCAACAAATGCTGTTGATGTTGAGATACTGTATATTGACCATGTTTATTGTTTGACCATTCCTACTCATCTAAAATCCTACTGTAATGCACTAGGGAGGTGTTTAACTCGATTCAGGGAAATATCCACAAATATCATAAACCAAAAGAGCTGATTCCCTCTCATTCAGGAAGGTCGCCTGCCAGGTTTCTTCCATTTGTTAACTTCATTGTCCTCAAAAGCTTTCTTATCTGGGAATTCTACATGGAACCATGAATGAATTTGAAGTCTTGTGAGAAGGGTAATAGAACTGTCAAATATTCTCCCAATTCCACTAGAGAAGAGAGGGTAGGGGTGAGGCAGAGGGTCTTGATCAGTTTAGGCCTGATTCATTTGACACTGGCGGAGGAGACCAGGTTTTGAATGATTAAGCCTTGCCCTAACCGCTAGCCCTTAGCCAGAGCTGTGGAACTGGGTGTTGACTCCATTTCCTCCTTTGCAGTCTCCACTCTGTTCCACCCAGGAATAGGGGATGAAATGCTGGGGTGAAAAGGGCAGGGAATTTGTGATCATGGCAGCACCATGGCTGAATTCAGGCAACAGTGTTTTTCATTCATTCATTCTGAAAAATGTTATTGAGTCTCTTTAAGTCAGGTCTTGTGCTGAGGAATCAGTGATGAACCAACACTGAGACATTCCCTGTGCTGGGGGAGCTTACAGTCAAATTGGGCGGTAGGTGGGAATCAATTTCTCCTTTGAATGATGTATAAACTTTGCACCTCCTTTCCTCCCCATTGAACAAATGTTCTGGGCAGTTTTTTCATCTGTGGGTCCCTGGGTGGTGAGGTTTCCATGTCGCCATTCCATCCCCCTAATAGAGGGAATCTGAGAAAGTGTGGCTACCTCCTCTTCTCTAGATTTCATAAGAAAAAAGAAGTCTTGGAAGACTTTACATAAAAGTTCACATATTGTCTCAAAAGACATTTGACCAGGGCTACCTGGTGCCCTTCATCATTGATGGAATGTGCCTCACTGACTCAGGGGTTTCTGTCCTAATCAGGAGGGCCCACCATCTGTCATCTGGCTCTGCTCTAGCTCACCCTGTGGTAACCTGGGTCCGGTTTCCATTTCCAAGAAGTTACATCACTGCACTGTGGAACTGCAGGCGCCAGCACAATGAGTCCTGATGGAGAGCTCCAAATCAAGGGCTGAGGTTCCCACTCAGGGAGAACAGGTCACCACAAGAATGGTGCAGCTATTAGAAATCTGAAGTGTCAGTTCAAACACTATCACCACTTTAGTGTTCTTTCTCAGGAAGCACAGCATCCATGTTAACAGAATGAGTGAAGAATCCATCTTCTGTCTGCCATCAAAAGTTACAGCAAAATGTCTAGGATCATAAGTGGCATCAAGGAATATAAACTCTTCTATTTTATTTATTTACTTGTATTTTTTGAATTATGGTTTTGCTCTTTCATTCAAGCTGGAATGCAGTGGTGCAACCATGGCTCACCACAGACTCAAACTCCTGGCCTCATGTGATCTTCCCACCTTAGCCTCCCAAAGTGCTTGGATTATAGGAGTGAGCTACTGCAAAACTCTTCTATTTTAGATCTAAATACCATACCATGGACATCTTTCTTTGTCAATACATTTAGAGTTTCCATTGTTGACCCTATTGTAAATCATTTAACAATCTCCTTTTCTCTTATTGATGAGTATTTCAACTTTTTTATGTTTCATGTACAAATAATACTGTACTTTATATCTTTGCATGTTTATCGTTATAGAGATGTGCAAATAGTACTATAAAACTAATTTTTTGAAATGCATCTACTTGCTGAAAAAATGTGATTTCATTGTGTGCTCCTACCTGTAGTGAATTAGCATGTGCATTTCACAACTTACTAATTAACTCATTTTATAGGCAAAATGTGATGTAATTTGTTGCTGTAATTTCCATGTCCTTTGCAGGGAGAGTTCTAATTTCAACTTTATTATTATCATTAATTCAAGATATTATTATTTCTCCACCACGTTAATCATTATTATGATCATTACCACAAATAATAGATGCTAACAATAGTCACCCTGCATTAAGAACAGCCTACATTAAGAACCTACATCCCATGCACTTTCCACACAGACTTGATTTGATTCCATTCACTCCTCACAACAACCAAGAGAAGAAAGAATCATGAAGCAATTGTATAACTGAAACACAAAAGGAAAGTTACTTGTGTGCCCTTGGTCAAGTAATTTGAACAGTCTGTGCTTCTGATCTTCTAATAGAAAAATATAAATAATAGTATATTCATTATCTACTACATGGGGATGTGTCAGAAATTAAAGTACTGTGTATCTGCAAGGCATTTTATGCCACCTGTGAATTGTTCATTGATTATATAGTGTGTCTCATGTTTCAATGCGCTGGGAAGGATGGATTATAAGGGAAAGACGGAGAAAATGCAGAATTTGGTGCAGGGTTTCCAGTGGAAAAGACATCTTGTTTCCCAAGCAACAATGGTCACATACTGAAGACAGACAACCTGCCTATGAACTGGAGAACCCTACTGAAATCTTAGAGGAAGCTTGAGATTTTCCTCGCACAGGTGTTTACTTTCAAGTTGGCACAAATGGGTTTTGTTAAAACCCATTTTCTTTCTATTCTGCCTCTATCTGGTGCAAGATAAAACTGAAGAGGATATAAAGCAGCAAGGTGCAATTTGAAATCAGAATGGCAACAATGGAAGAAAATGGTCTTGGTTCAACCCAATGCTCACCTGAAATCACTTTTATTAAGGATGACCAACTGGAACAAAATTGTATATTAGTCTTCTCATGATAATTTCAAGTGTGTTTTGATTTGAGAATTTCTTTATGAAAGTCTTCAAAAATCCCACCTCTTAATCCATGGGATTTTCTCTGGAGTCTGAAAATTCCCCAAATCTTTGGAGACTTGATGGTTGTTCACTGGTCAAGGGCTCTATAAAAGTTTTCTGGGGAGCTTGACTCAGTGGTCAACAAAGGCCCTTGCAAGTCTTCAGTCTGATTCTGGGATCCCCAAGGAGACCTGGAGCCTTTCTCAACATCTTTTGATTGGAAAGAGCATGTGCTTCATCCTCTGTTGCAACAGAAATAGCCATTGTGAAGCTCCATGGTGAGGTGCAATGAGTTTATTCGACCATGTGTGGGCTGGATAGGCTCAGATTTACAGGTATGTTTGAGCTCTGTTTCATACTCAAATGTACAGATCCAACAGATGACTGGATCAGTTGTACTCTTCATCTTCCTTGTATTCTGGGAAGCATGAATTGCAGTGTCATCTTATCGAGGATGTTCTGCACATGCTAAGTGGTGGGGACGAGGATCACAATGAAGACAACTGGCCCCATGACATGAGGAATCATCTGGCTGGAGAGGCCCAGGTGTAGCAGTTACGGGATGTTACTTCACCAAATAGGTGATGTTTCACACCTCAGGGTAACAGAACATTTTGCCTGTCAGTGCCTAGCCACTGTTTACAATCAGAGCCAAAAAGGCTTCTCCGAAGCGGAAGAAACTTTTGGGAAACATGGCCCCTGTAGGCAGACACTTCATGTTAGAGACACAGCTGCTTGCCTTGGTTTAGGCTGCTACCAAAACTCCCTCCATGTTGGTAATCAAAGCAAAACAGAGATGGAGCCAGAGCCTGAATCAGATCATAAAACAAACGAACTAATTCACAAGAGTCTTAGCACTTCAGTGGTGGTGTTCCCACCCTCCTGTGGAAAGGTCTGGACATGTTAACATAAACTGGCTGTGGAGTAGGCAAGAGTGCTGGTTAGCTTTTCATTGATTGATACGGCATTGCTGACATTTGACTACTTTTCACCTTCAAAATAGCCATTTCAAGTCATTCAGTGTAATACTAGGTTTAAGTTTCATTTTACTCCGAATGTGTCTATATGCACATAGATAAATGCTAAAACAAAAACAAGCAAATTCCTAATATTTCCTTCCTGGAAAACTCATCATTACTCTTTTGTAACCTTTCATTTTCAGTCTAGGTGAGGAAAAAATGAGCACTTTATGAGCTTTCTGAAAATTAAGATTTATTCTGAAATGTCAACATTAACATAAAAGGCTAACTTAAAACAAGAAAAAAATTAGTTAAAAATTAGAATTTTGGGCATAAGGGATTTTTTTTTCTATAGAAGCCAAAATTTGACACTTACATATATTTCTCTGGGCAACCAGACTCTACTGTTTCAGATCAGGGTGTAGCTGGCGGCCAAATCTGCTCCATGGATAGGTGCACCATTGTGACCACCTTTCGGAATCTGATTTTTTTTTTTTTTTTTTTAGGTAAGGAGTGTACCCTTCAGTTAGCAAGGGTACACTCACTGCCTTTCCAGACTCCCGTCAGCATTCATGGGCACTTTCCTGCAGCCCCTAGCCCCCCACCACCACCATTTCCATTTTCCACCTCTGTCTTAGATGACATTGATGTCTCATGGCTCCTCCTGTGATGTGATGAAATCTTCGGAGTTGAGGACTGAGGAGGGGAAGCCATGCTCCCTCCATGGAGTCCAGCTAGGGCCTTCTTTGTTCTCAGATGTGAGCATCAAGAGAGACACACCAGGAGCAGAAGCTGAGCCCTCTTAGGGCCCATGAGATGCAAGGCAAGTCAAGATCTCTTTCTATCTCAAACCGTTGACTTTTTCAAAAGTGTAGAAGTTGCTGATATTTAGGGTTGATGAGAGTGTGCAGGAATGGGTCCTCTTGTTTACTGTTATAAAGGGATGCGATATTCTTGTCTTTGGACTTGGAATTGCTCATCATTTTTAAGGGAAACATTCCCAGCCCTAGCAAATCCATTTCCATCTCATAAAAATAGTCATAGAAGTATAAATATTAAATACATCACATTTTTACAGATTTTTAAATAAATCCAAGTGTTTATCAATAGGGAAAATTTAATTATGATTCCATCGGTATAAACATGGAAATGTATCCTTCATATACCACTGAGAGCAAAAAGCAAATTCCAGAACAATGTGCAAAGTATGATCCCATTAAAAGCCAAAATAGGATAAAATAACTATGTCTATGTATTTAATAGGTGAACATAGGTTCATACACAGAGAAAGCCCAGAGGCATATGTATTAAAATAGTAACCATTATCTTTCTAATGGGAAGGAATGGGAACAGTGTTGGAAACACTGACTTTTACTTTATGTTTTATTTTGTGAATCAGTTTTTTTATTTGAGCAAACATTTTTTATAATAGAAAATAAAGTCACATAATTTAAACCCCTATCTCCCAAATACAGGAAGGTGGACAGTAAAAACTTTTTATCCACTTCAGTCCCCAGCCCACCCATACAACATCTATTGTTAGTTTTTTTTATTATTTGTGTGTCTGTGAGAGAGAGAGACATGGAGGCTTGCTCTTGTTGCCCAGGTTTGAGTGCAACGGAGTGATCTTGGCTCACTGCAACCTCCGCCTTTGGGGCTCAAGTGATTCTTCTGCCTCAGCCTCCTGAGTAGCTGGGATTACAGTGTGCGCCACCACACCTGGCTAATTTTTTGTATTTTTTGTATTTGTAATTTAGTAAAAATTTGTATTTTTAGTATTTTGTATTTTGTATTTTTAGTACAGACGGGGTTTCACCATGTTAGCCAGGTTGGTCTCAAACTCCTGACCTCAGATGATCCGCCCTCCTTGGCCTCTCAAAGTGCTGGGATCTATTGTTAGCTTCTTAGTGTCCTTCTAGAATTTATTTATGCACCTGAGGACAAATACAGATATGCTTTCTTGTTCTCTCTTTTTCTTTTCCACAAAAAGTAGAACATTGCTTGCTGGCTGACATTTTATTTTTTCCTTCATATATGTTACTGTTTTTTTGTTTGGAAAATTTTTTTTTACAGTGGTCTCTATTTCTTAAAAATTAAAATAAATGAGAAGTGTTGGATCTTAGGTGGGAAAGAGTTGCAGCTGTAGGGAGAGGCTACTCCACTTTCACAAATGTGATGGGGCCACATTCAGCAGTTGGGAAGCCAAGCAATATTTCAAAAGTTGAAACAAAAATAGTTATTCAAGCTGAGAAGGACATACCAGTAGATAATGAATTTGCTCTCTGTGTATTGATTTTGCCCTACTTAGAAACATCATTCCCCACCTCCAGGCAGCCGGTCCTGCCTCCTTTTCCTGAAACACTTTTGTCAAAGCTCTCCCGTGCTCTGTCTTCACATCTGCCCTTAATCACCGCAGGCACCCACAGCACAGGGACAGGGCAGGGGAGGATGTGGCAGAGGCAGTGCTGGGAGGGACCAGCCATTCCTTGGTTTCCAGCTGTGGGGTCTTGGGCAGGTTGCACACCTCCCCTTAGCCTGTTTCATCCCTCAGGAAATGGGGATAACATTTCCTCACAGGATCGTTGTGAAGAATAAATGAGACATGTAAACATTTGCATGTAGTAGGGCTAACTTTTTTTTTTTTTTTTTTTTTGAGATGGAGTCTCACTCTGTCACCACCCAGGCTGGAGTGCGGTGGTGCGATCTCAGTTCACTGCAACCTCCGCCTCCCAGGTTCAAGTGATTCTCCTGCCTCCGCCTCCTGAGTAGCTGGGACTACAGGTGCATGCCACCACACCCGGCTAATTTTTGTATTTTCACCATGCCCAGCTAATTTTTGTATTTTCAGTAGAGATGGGTTTCACCATGTTGCCCAGGATGGTCTCCCTCTTCTGACCTCGTGATCCACCTGCCTTGGTCTCCCAAAGTGCTGAGATTATAGTCGTGAGCCACCGCGCCTGGCCAGTAGGGCTAATCTTATACCATTTTATTATGGGGTCAAAGACAGACTCTTTCCAGAGGTCTTGGTTATTTAAGAAAATATTTATTCAAGGATTTGATGCACAGGTAACCTCATTTATTTCTTTCTTCCCGTGAGCCAGGTTACCAAATTGTTGAAATTAATTATATTGTTATTGTGGTGGGTAAGCATATATGTTAAAAGCAAAGATACAGTTCCTTATATTATTAGATTATGCTCCCAAACTTATCAAATTAGGTATACATGTCTTGAGACTGTTTCAATAAGACCTAAAATATAACCCATTGTATTCTGTGCTTGACCTGTCATAATAGAGATATAGGGAATGCAAATTTGTACACACATAATGGAAAAATAGTGTGGAAGTTCCTCCAAAAATAGAACTACTGAATGATGCAGAGATCCAAGAACTGGGTCTATCTCCAAAGGAATGAAAACCAGTACATGGAAAAGCTATCTTCACTCAGGTTCACTGCGCCCTCTTCACAATAGGCAGGACATGGAGTCAACCTAAGTGTTTATGAACAGACGAACGGATGAAGAAAAGGTGACATACATACAACATGGAATACTATTAAGACTTAAAAAAGAAGAAAATCCTATCATTTGTGTGAAACGGAAGGACCTGGAGGACATTGTGTTCAGTGAAACATGTCAGACACAGAGAGACAAATAGTGCATGATCTACCTACATGTAAAATCTAAAAAAGCTGAACTCACAGAAGTAAAGAGTAGGATGGTGTTTTCATGGGACTTGTGAGGGGTCATTAAGAAGGTATTGGTCAAAAGACGTGAAATTTAAGATAGACGGGAGGAATTAAAAAAGCAAATACGAGTGGCCACACAGTCATCATTCAGTAAAGAATGTTGAGGTCATTTTGTGAAAAGATCACATCGCATTGGAGGTATTGATAGGGCTCTCTGGGAGAAGCAGTCCTCCACAGGAAGAATAACATGGTATTTGTAAGGTTTGAGCTTCTCACACCAGTGGTGCTTTGGGAGCTGCAATACCCTCTCAGGATCCCGGGTGCTGGTTGGTGCCATTCAGTGTCCTGAAGAAATGATTTCCTCAAAGGGAAATGAGCTCGTGTTTTCCAGAGTGAAAGTTCCTCCTTGGACACTGGGATCTGCAGTGTCTTTGAGTGACTAAATGTCTTTCTAGAAGCCTTTGACTCACTGGGTAACGTGGAGTGGGGAAGGCCCACAGGATGTAGGGCCTCTCCAACATCATCCCAGAGTCAGCCTGTGTTTCCCAGGCTCATTCCCAAGTAGGTGAGGGAGGCCAGGTGGGGATGGGTGCAGGTTCTCGGGGCTTCCTTCCAGTGTGAGAATCAGGGCACAACTTTATGACCCCTCTAAGCTTTAGTTTTCTTATTCTGTGAAGAGGAATGAGAAGAAACTGGTTCTGAGTCATAAAACCTGCTGATGCTACACTGACAGGGTCTCAGCAAATAGACATGGATATAAAGATGAATGGTGCCTGATGCTGCCTTGGAGTGGATGAGGAGCAGGGAACAATGTGGTGCTGATGTCTGCCTATGACTGAGCCATGCTTCCTGCGCGGATGCAAATCCCTGCAGGGCTGGGAGGGTAAACAATATTCTCTCATGAGTGTTCTTTTTAAGGCCAAAGAGAAGGCTGATTTGGCCTCAAGAGTGAGGTTGGCTGCCCTCCTCCACCTAACAGGATATGAGCTGAGGGTAGTTGAAATGATCCTAAATAACAGTGAGGTGATTATTCTTCACTATTTGTTTACCTTCTCTGAAAACTTTCTTCCTAACATGCTCAGTACTCACCTCCTGACGACTGGTATCTACATTTGCCTTGGTCCTAGCTTTTCAGATTGCAGAATCCAGATATGTTGCTTGAAACAGTTCATAGTTTCCACTAGGTCTGAGGCCTCATTGGGTCCTAGAGGATTTCCTTAAAGGAAACTGTGAGAAAAACTATTGAGATGGTTTTTCCTTTCCAAACATAGAGAGAGAAAGAGAGAGAGAGAGAGAGAGTGTGTTGCTGCTTTGTCCAACAGCAACTGTTTGATGAAGAGCCTCAAGATCTGACTTGGGCCTCCCAGCTCTCAGGACCCATTCTCCACTGGCAGGGGTGGCGTGTTTACCCTGTTATTCATGGAGGAATTGGACCACAAACATTTGGGGATGTTAGGCTGAGAGCTGGAAAACCCCAAGCCTCTGGCGTGAAAACCTGGGGCTTGCTAGGAGCACTTGCAGGATACACCCATGTCCTGCCACCTGCCTAAAGAAGCCTTTGGGGCCGCACACAGTGGCTCACATCTGTAATCCCAGCACTTTGGGAGGCCAAGATGGGTGGATCACCTGAAGTCAGGAGTTTGAGACCAGCCTGGCCAACATGGTAAAACTCCGTCTCTACTAAAAATACAAAAATTAGCTGGTGTGGTGGTGGGTGCCTGTAATACCAGCTACTCGGGAGACTGAGGCAGGAGAATCACTTGAACCCAGGAGGCGGAGGTTTCAGTGAGCCAAGATCGCACCACTGCACTCCAGCCTGGGCAAGAAAGTGAGACTCTGTCTCAAAAAAAAAAAAAAAAAAAAAAAAAAGAAAGAAAGAAAAGAAAAAAAAAAAAGAAAAGAAAAAAGAAGTCTTTGGGTGCTTGTCAGCTTCTTGGAACTGAAGGCAGACCATTTCCTTGCTCAAGCCAAAGAGCTCATTGACTCAAGAAGCATCATAGCAACTGGGCTGCACCTAAAAGGGAAGAATCAAGGGCGTGATCCACAACCAAGGCCTGAGGAAGCAGGGCCCGTAGTTGACATGCACAGTATGAGTCATGACCCATGTGCTGGGGCTCTAGCTATGGGCGGTGCCTCTTGCAATTTCCAGCTTCCTCCTTCAGAGGGTGGGTGTTAATGGTCTTCATTGCTTGTAACCTTCTCAAAGGCACAGGTTTCTGTTTCTGCTTTCCCTGGATCAAGTCTTCTACATTGCAGTTGCTGTAACAAAAACTATTAGCAACAACACAGCACTACAAAAGCAAGCTCCTTGCTAACGGTGATTGCTGAGGACATTGTCTTCTAGAGACCACTCTAGTGGCTCGGCAGCCTTGGTGTAGAGCTGATGATAAACCTTTTCCTGCTTTTGCCAATCATGAGGAGCATTTCTTTGTCTAGATAGGGGAACTGAAACCCACTGGCCAGCCGGAATATACTCAAAGCAGTCACTGGGATACGAATCCCACCATCATCTCCCATGTTATCCCTTTTGTTATCTTCAAATATGGTCCCATTTACCCAGGACCAATATTCTCTTATGTGGACAGCAGGACTAGTGCTCTTGAGTTACTTATAGTGACTCATCTTTGAGTGGGGAATGTGTCAGTATTTTCAGCAAATGTCGAATGTGATGAAACATTTGCTGAATTGTCTCCCAGTTTCGAAACAAGCTAACACACTCAGGGGCTCTATTTACAGCGATCGGGTGGAGTCAGGAGTGGGAACGCATCTTGCATTGTCACCTTGATTAACAATAGCTCTGACCTGTGGAAGGATGGTCAAATCCTGTCTCCTGTAACATGGGGCAGTGATGGGTCAGAGTCATGGCTCTTGCATTTGGGTGAGGTCTTCCCATCACTTTTAGACAAACAAGTGCAGGGCGACCACAGTCCTCCCCACTTCCATCAGCATCCTCCCAACTCCTCCGACCTCTCTCATGAAGCTACCCACTGATTCAGAGATCCCATCCTGAGGGGCTAAAAGAAACATTCATTAACCTGTCTAGAAAGTCATGAATAATTCATGAATTACATTGAATTCATCCTTAGTATAACTATCTTCAGAAATTCAGACTTGGTAACCTGGTAACTCCCTTCCTCAATGTCTTTCCAAGGCCCCAGGTGATCCCTGTGTTCCATACATAATGCCTTACACAGCAAAGTGCTTCTGGGGGTGGGAGCCTGCTGACCTTCCCTGGAATCCTGATTGCAGGTTCTGTTTAGAACATGGGGGCTCATTTTGAGAAGCTCTTAGTATTTAGCATTCACAGGAAGTTCACAGGTTCCAGAAAACACTGGACAGCACTCAGGGGAAAGAGAAGCGGCAGAGATGGAGACACCTGGTCAGTGTGGCCACAGCATCCTGGGGGAAAAGCACTGAGGGACAGCGGGGCAAATGCACATGGGTGGTGGGGAGAGGAGCAACGCAGATGGCAAGACACTGTCCAGACAACCTCCCAACTCAAGAGAAGGGACTGAATCTAACAGGAGAAGAGGAGGGATGGATGAGACTAGATGCTGAGGGTGCCACAAAGTCAGAAATTATTTGAAGTCAATGAAAATCAGACACCTATAGCTGTGACTGTGGTTTGCTAATAGAAGAAACAATGCTGGCCATATTTATTAAATACATTGATATTTTGGGGAAGAAAACATCTTTTGAGACTAGACTTAATTTTCCTTCTATCTGAACAAGGGTTTGCTTATGATTTATACTTATATTTTCCAGCTTTGTAATAAGTTGAGCTGGTTGATACAGTGTGTAAGATATTTACAAAAGCAACAGAAAAAGAATACAGTCCTTAAAAAGTCTCAACATGAATTGTTTCTGCAGCACAACTAGGAATTTCCACTCCTGTACCAGACAGCCACAGATTTGTCTGGAATCCTTAGGGGCCACAAGGACACTGGCCCTGATAATTCAATGGACAACGAAACAAAACAGTGGCTTGCAGTGCCACCATTATGCTTCCAGTCCTTAGGTTTTCAGGGGAGATAATATTCATTTATTCTACAAATATTTATTTAGGATATACATTTTGTCAGGTAAGTTGTAAGCACCATGATTGACAGGCAGAGACAGACAATAATCAAATGAACAAATAAAGAGTAATTAAGATCGCTGATTTTGGAATTAAATAGTTCTGAGAATAAATTATGGTTCAGATTCTTCACAGGCATGTAACTTTGAGCAAGTCTCTAAAACTTATGGAGCCAACATTTCCTCACTTGTAAAAGAGGAATTAAATTGCCTACCTCTGTGGGTATTTTGAAGATTAAAGAGATAAGTGTGGTTACCAAAAACCTCCCAGAATAGAGCTACTATTATTCTTCTTAAAGGTGTTTTGGAATCTAATAGTGCCTCTATATCACAGAAACACCATTGCTGGGTCTTACCTTAAGACATACCACTGAAGATTTTAGGGAGAATTGTCAGAAAACACAGGAAAGTAACAGGGCATATGAGAAGCTCTTGAGACCTGGGAGGTCTTAGAACAGAGATGGACAGATAGGGACAGGAGGCCACAAATAAGACCTGGAGCTGTGTCAACAGGCTGCCTCTGCTGAGCTCTCTTCTGTGGTTTGACGTAGGGTTAAGGAGTTCCTGTGCCCTTGGGATTTCTCAGTCAAACCAGCTCCCATCCTCATTGCTTTCTCCCCTGTTGTTTCTGCTTTTTGTGCCCCCAAATATGTATGATGCACTGAAAGAGGTCAAAGGATTTTTTTTTTTTTTTTTTTTTTTTTGAGACGGAGGCTCGCGCTGTGTCACCCAGGCTGGAGTGCAGTGGCGCGATCTCGGCTCACTGCAAGCTCCGCCTCCCAGGTTCAGGCCATTCTCCTGCCTCAGCCTCCGAGTAGCTGGGACTACAGGCGCCCGCCACCACGCCCGGCTAGTTTTTCGTATTTTTAGTAGAGACGGGGTTTCACCATGTTAGCCAGGATGGTCTCGATCTCCTGACCTCGTGATCCGCCCGCCTCGGCCTCCCAAAGTGCTGGGATTACAGGCTTGAGCCACCGCGCCCGGCCAAATCAACTGATTTTTAAAATGCTGACTTAAGACGAGAATTTTAACCACAGACATGCAAATTAAACTTGGGAAGCCGAGGTGGGTGGATCACGAGGTCAGGAGATCGAGATCATCCTGGCTAACATGCACTTCATGTGTCCATCAGTGGATGAATGAATTTTTATATGTGGCATATATTCACAGTGGAATACTGTTCAGCCTTAAAAAAAAGAAGGAAATCCTGTGATTTTCCACAAGACAGGTAAGCCTGGAGGGCATTACATTGAGTGAAATAGGCCAGACACAGAAGGAGAAATATTAATACTAAATGTCTCCCTTCCACATGGAATCTAGTAGAGTTGAACTCATAGAAGTAGAGAGTAGAATGGTGGGTGCTTACCCTGAGATTGGGGGATGGTTAGGGAGATGTCGATCATAAGATATACAATTTGTTAGACAGGAGGGAAAAAAAGGAAGAAGGATGGCCAGAGACCCATCATTCTCCTCTACTAAAATAATCTCCAGAAATTCAAACTTAGTAACTCCCTTCCTGAATGTCTTTCTAATGCCCCAAGTGACCTCGATGCTCCATAGACAACACCTTCAACAGCAAAGTGCTTCGGGGGGTGGGAGCCAGCTGACCTTCCCTGGAATCCTGACTATAAATTCTGTCTAGAATGTGGGGTCTCATTTTGAGAAGCTCTTAGTATTTAACTTTCACAAGAAGTTCACAGGTTCAAGAAAACATAGAACAATATCCAGGGTAAAGAGAAGCAGCAGAGATTGGCTAGGTGTAATGGCTCACATCTGTAATCCCAGCACTTTGGGAAGCTGAGGTGGGCAGATCATCTGAGGTCAGGAGTTCGAGACCAGCCTGGCCAACATGGTAAAACCCCATCTCTACTAATAATACAAAAATTATCCGGGCATGGTGGCAGGCGCCTGTAATCCCAGCTACTTGGGAGGCTGAGGAAGGAGAATCTCTTGAACCTGGGAGGTGGAGGTTGCAGTGAGCCAAGATCGTGCCATGGCACTCCAGCCTGAGGGACAAGAATGAGACTCCATCTCAAAACAAAACAAAACAAAACAAAACAAAAGAGAAACAGCAGAGATAGAGACACCTGGTCAGTGTGGCCAGAGCATCCTGGGAGAAAATGCACTGAGCGACAGAGGGGGCAAATGCAAGTGGGTGGTAAGGAAAGGATCAAGGCAGACAGAAAGGACACCGCTCAGATAAACCTGCTAAGTTGGGAGAAAATAATAGAGACAGGAGACAGCCAAATGCCACCCAGGTCATGCACAGGGGGCTTGCCTAAAGATGCCCACGGTGAAAAATTCCTTCCCTTAACACATGTGCAGTAAGGGAAATAAAGCAATGTGGAGTGGCTCAGACTAAGGGCCTGCCTGCACACTGGGGGAATGGGGGTGGAGCTACCACGAATTCATGCCTTATGCAGTGGGGAGGATCCTGGCCTCTTCATCTCACGTGTGGGGGCCTGGTATTCGGTGTTCAGTCTGTGATCTGCCTGTTGGCAAGATCCCCGATTTTTTGTTTGTTTGTTTTTCTTCACTGAGGCTTTCTGTTAATACATTCTTCTCTCTTCATCTTTCAATGTGTCTGTGTGCCTAATTTTTCCTGGTCATGATTCAAGTACCTGGGTTTTAGCTGAACTAAGGAGAAAAAATTCAACGTCTGAAGGACTGAATCCAACAGAAGAAGAGGAGAAAGAAAGTTGGACGCTGAGGAATGCCACTAGGTCCAAAATCATTTGAAGTCAATGAAAATCAGACACCTGTAGATGTGATTTGGGTTTGTTGACAGGAGGAACAATATTTGCCATCATATTTAGAGTATTGATATTTTGGGGAAAATTTCCCATTTGTGGCTTGATTGGTTAGCTCCCTCTGAAAAACATTTTGTTCATGAATTCTATTTAACTCAAATTTGTGAGCTTTGTAACAACTTGAGGAGGTTGACCTAGCATGTAGGCATTTTTTTTTTTTTTTTAATGAGTTCTTGTTCTGTTGTCCAGGCTGGAGTTCAGTGGCATAACCACAGCTTACTGCAGTGTCAACCTCTCCAGATTCAGGTGATCCTCCCACTTCAGCCTCCCCAGTAGCTGGGACTACAGGTGTGTGCCACCATGCCCAGCTAATTTTTGTATTTTTTGTAGACATGTGGTATTGTCACGCTGCCCAGGCTGGTCTCAAACTCAAGAGAACTGCCCACTTTGGCCTCCCAAAGTGCTGGGATAACAGGCATGAGACACCACACCCAGCCACAGGCAGGAAAATTTTTTACATTCTACAAAAGTCTCCAGATGATGTGTTTCTAAGCTAAAACGGAAAATTCTCCCTTGTTTATTGTTGACCCAAAAAGTTGGCTGAACTCCTTATGAGTCACAAGCACACTGGCCTTGATATTTCAATTAACTGTGAAACAAAGCACTGAACTGCTCTACTACCATTATGCTTCCAGTCTGAGATTGTGAGGGGAGATAGTATTCACTCATTCTACAGATATTTATTTAGGATGTACTGCTTGTCAGGTGAGTGGTGAGCACAATGTTTGGCTGGCAGATACAGACAATAAACACAAGAGTAAAGAGTAATGAAGGCCACTAATTTTGGAATTAAATGGTTTTAGGTTCAAAATATGGTTCTGCTTCTTCACAGTCATGTAACTATGGGCAAGAAACATAAATTTGTAGAGCCTCCATTTCCTCACCTGTGAAAGGGGAATTAAAATGCCCACCTCTGTGGGTATTGTGAGGATTAAAGTGATAAGTTATGTAATTAACAAACACTTCCCAGCATAGAGATACTCTTCTTGTTCTTTTTTTTTCAAGACATGATATTGCTCTGTTGCCCCCGCCTGGAGTGCAATGGAGTGATCATGGTTCACTGTAGCCTTGACCTCCCTGGCTCCAGCCATCCTCCCACCTCAGCCCCCTGAGTAGCTGGGATCACAGGTGCATGCCACCATGCCTGTCTAATTTTTGTATTTTTGTATTTGTGTTTGTGTGTGTGTGTAGAGACAGGGCTTGCCACATTGCCCAGGCTGGTCTTGAACTCCTGGCTCAAGTGATCCACCCACCTTGGCTTCCCAAAGAGCTGGGATTACAGGAGCGAGCCACTGCATCCAGCTCTTCTTCTTCTTTCTTTTTCCTCCTTCTTCCTCCTTCTCCTTCTTTTTTTTTTTTTTTTTTTTTTGAGGCAGGGTCTCCCTCTGTCACCCAGGCTGGAGTGCAGTGGCACGATCTCAGCTCACTGCATCCTCCCGCTCCCAGGTTCAAGTGATTCTCCTGCCTCAGCCTCCCAAGTAGCTGAGACCACAGGCATGCTGATTGGTTTCAGGAGGGGACTAATCAGAGGCTGAAGTGAAACCAATCAGATATTTGCATAGGATGTGACTTTGTAGCTTCACTTCAGCCTCTGATTGGTTGCCTTCCACAACCAATCAGACTGGTTGCAGGTCACTCCTTCATTTACATAGAGTGTAAACCAAGTAACCAATAGGAAACCTCTAGAGAGTACTTAAACCCCAGAAAATTCTGCAATCAGCGCTCTTGAGCTGCTGGCTCAAGCCCATTCCCACTCTGTGGAGCATACTTTGGTTTCAATAAATCCATGCTTTTGTTGCTTCATTCTTTCATTGCTTTGTTTGCTAGGGTTTCCGGGTAGGCGGAATGGCCCCAAAGATACCCCAATCCCCAGAATCTGTGAATACCGAGCATTACATGGCAACAAGGAGTTTTCAGATGTAATCAGGGTACGGATTTCAAATAGGAAGATCACCCTGGGTCATCCTGGTTAGATTAGTCCAATCTAATAAAACCGGCTTTTACAAGCATAGAACTTCCTGTGGCTAGGGACAGGGGAGATGAGGCAAGACGGAGAGGTGGTGTCAGAGATTCAAAACCTTGACTAACTGTTGTTGCTTTTGAAAATGAAGGGCTACCAAGCCAAAGAACATGGGCAGCGTTCAGCAGCCAAGAAGGATCCTGGCCATCAGCTAGCAACGAAATGAGGACCTTGATCCCACCACAGAAAGGAACTGAATTCCGCTGACAACCTAAATGAGCCTAGAGACAGATTCTCCCCTGGAACCTCTTGATAAGGAGCCACACTGGCTGTCATCTCAATTTTGTCCTCAGGAGACCCTAGGCAGAAAACCCAGCCAAGTCAACTGGACTTCTGACCTACAGAAGTGGGAGGCAATCAACAGGTGTCGTTTGCTGCCTCTAAGTGTGTGGTGATTTGTTCTGGCAGCAAAAGAAAATGAACGTCATAAAAGGTGAGATGCAGAAAGAAGAAACAGAGTGGGTCTTCGGATGCCACCTGGAACCTAATACTATGTCTGACATTGGTGTTGCATCCAGATTTCAAAACAAGATCCCAGCTGTCCTTCTACATTACTGCCCTAGGAACACCAGAAAGTAGTCACGGGGAGAATCACCAATTCAGCTCTTCTAATGAGGAGCTTAGGAAGAGACAAGTTTGTGCTTTGCTTGCAGTGGCTTTTCTAGTTAGTGGGGGGACAGAGATTAGGACTCCAAACTCATGACTTTCAGCCTGGGAACCTTCCAGGGACAACCCCAGGAGGGACGCATGAAACTTCAGCCCTCCTCACATTTTGCCTGTCTACTCACCTTTCTGCAGACGGCAAAGATGGTTCCACTGGAGGCTAGGCAGTCAATGTTGGGAGATCCATCCAGTGGGTCAGAGCAGACCACGTATTTCCTCTAAATCAGAGAGGTAGGCACCACCCAGTCAGCGCATCTTCCAATTAGCACAATTGCACTAAGTCAGGATTGTGTGCAGCAGAGAACACCACATGGAAAAAAGATAAGAGAACCACCATATCCTTATCAAAAAACACCATGACTTACAGAGGGCAGGGTGTGTCAGCTTACATAAAAATACTCCTTTGGGTTTTGTATTGGACAACTCGCCTGTCCAATGTGAAGACGAGAAGATAAAGTGGGTGGGGTCTTGAAAGACCCACATCCCTACACCCAGCCGCTCTGCTGTCACAGACAGCTCCAGCCATGGAGGGAAGTCTCTGGGTCCTTTGTACAGCCACCTGTGTGCAAGGTCCTGAGAGAGCCCTTAGTGATGGGGACTGGAGTCCTGGCTCATTAGACACTGGTAACAAAACTTCAAGTGAGATGAGGGTCATTTCTCCTTCCACCCAAATTAGTTTTCCCTGACTTTCCACTGAGTATTAGCCTAGCTTCATTTGAGCTTTGTTTCTGTTTTTTTTTTTTTCCATGCTCAGAGGCAGACAAAAAATGTTTAATAATCTATAAATTTAGAAATTCCCCAACATCCCTACAATAATTCAGTGTATCCCATAGTGATCCAATTTAGCCCATTCATGCATGCTTTCATTCAGCAGATACTTGTTGAGCTTCTAGCGTATGCTGGGAACCGTTCAGGGCACTGGGATTTCAGGGCGGTGGTGATACTGGCAGCAAGGCTGGATTTCTTGGAACTGACATTCTAGTGTGAGAGCAGGCAGCACACAGGTCAGCACACACACACGAGTAGGTTGTGGTGTGTGCCCTAAAGAAAACCTACGCAGGCTGGAGGGGCTGGAGACCCATGAAGGGGGTCACATTTGATGACAGGCTTGACTAGAATTAAGGAATGAAGACACACAGTGAGACCCAGAGAACAGATTTTTTCTTTTTTTTTTTTTGAGACAAGAGTCTCATTCTGTTGCCCAAGATGGAGTGCAGTGGTATGGTTACAGCTCACTGCGGCCTAGAACTTCTGGGCTCAAGCAATCCTCCCACCTCAGCCTCCTGAATAGCTAGGACTATAGGAGCACATCACCAAGCCCAGCTAATTTTTCTATTTTTTGTATTTTGATTTATGTTGCCCAGGCGGGTCTCAAATTCCTGAGCTCAAGTGATCCTCCTACTTCAGCCTGCCAAAGCGCTGGGATTGCAGGCATTAGCCACCATGCTCATCTTAGAGAGGGGAGGTCTAGGCAGAGAGATCAGCAAGTGTGGGGTGTTCAAGAGCTGCATGAAAACCTGTGTAGTTCACACCAATGGTAGAAGACAATGGCAGATTAGACAGGAGAGAGAAACGAGGGTCATATCATGAAGTTGAAAGTTTAAAATAATAGGGGTGATGTGGCTTAAATTATGTGAGACAAGTGTAAAAGTGTCTTGCACAGTACCTGGTGTATAGCAGAGGTTAAATACATTTGGCTTTACTTTACCTTTTCCATTCTTCCAGCCAATCTACAAAGAAATAGCCTCTTGTCTACAATTTCCAATGTGTCAAAGAAGGGCAAATAGCCCAATAGATGCTATTCCATTTGAGAGAGAGGCGGGTCAGTGCTTTGTTTCATAGTTCATTGAAATATCAGGGCCAGTGTGCTTGTGACTCCTGAGGAGTTCAGCCAACTTTTTGGGTCAGATAGAATAGCATCTATTCTGTGTTACTGTATTGCTGCTGAACATTGGTTGAACCTTTTGACTGCCAGCAAACCTCTCTCTATAAAAAGCTATTCGTGGACCCATAGTGAATATGGTCCCTCCCTAGCCATGCCCTGCACTAACCAACTTTACCATCGTGTTAGACAAGAGCACAGGATCCTCGTGATTTCCTTTCTAGACTGGTCTAACAGCTCATCAGGCATGAAGAAATCTCTGCTCGAACAATAACCCCCTTGCAAAGTGTGGGGTGAGGGTGGGGATGGAAACAAGAAGGGGGGTGGTGAGAGTACTAGGCTGTATTTTACAGCTCTTCCAAGGAACTCTGGTTTTTACTGGACTCCACAAATTCAAGCCCCAAAAGATGTGTCACTTTTCACTGACAGATAAAGTGAACAGCCGTGAATAACCGCCCACTGAGGTGGTTCCGTACATCACTCTGAACTATCTCCTGAATGAATCACTGTCCTACTGTAGAGTCTTCTTTCATTAGACAGCTCAAGATTTCCAACTAGAAAGGTGGCAATCCATTGTTTCTAGAAAACCAATGTTAAGAAATAGAAGAAAATCCCAGAAATTAAAGAAAAGCAGATTGTTCCTGGCTCAGTAGCATCATCTAATGGCGAGTAGGGGCACTGCAGCCCTTGGACGCACCTTCTTGGCGATGATCATCACGTTCTTTTTCTTTTGTATGAGATGGGGATCATGGGCTGAGTAGATGCCCCAAAGGTGGCTGCCATGCTGTATGCAGGAATGCTGAGGTTTCATGCAAAAGTGTATGTTGGGGTCACTTGACAGGGTGCATGGAAAGCATCCTAACAGAGTTTTCCTAACAGAGAATGTGACCTCCGCTAGTACTCTAGAGTCACAGCCCAGATCCTAGCCTTTGGGTGGAGGTCCCGCCCTATGAACTACCATCAGACTATCCTATTGTTCAGAGACTCCTTTCGTCCTTACTACTTCGTCTCAGGCTTGTGAGGGTCTCTACCAAGCAGAGCAAGCCCATAAATAAATAGTTTTGTGCTCACGGATGCATCAGTGGCGCTGAAGTAACTGTGAAGTGGACACCACTCTCCCTCCCTCTGGGCTGCTCTGTGTGTCCACACTGTTGTGCACCCTGAAAGAACTTTGAGATTTGCTGAAAGGTCACCAGTTGCAATTTCAGACCATGCGGGTAACTCAAATGTCTAACATTTAAATGTGGCTGAAAGGGGTTGACAGCTGGTCTGGATGCAAGCAGAAGTAGCAGGCCTTCCCTTGGATCTCTTTACAGGGCAGAGAAGACTCCTTACAAATGGCACTAGTAATCCCTCTCCCTCCTGATACACACCTAACAGAAAAGTGCACCCTGCTCATAAGAAAACCCAAGGCCACATTTGTCTTATGTGACCCTGGTCTCTGGCTACAGCTGACTTGACACGAACTAAGACAATCCGATTTTTTCTTCTGGAACTTGCTGTGAGACACAGAGACACAGTGGATTGGATGACAATGCTGGGACGTGAAGGATATGTCCTTGAGGCTAGGAAGACAGTGGCTGCTAGGAAGACAGTGGCTGCTGGATTTCATAAGAGTCCCCTGAAATATTCCAACAAATTCCCTTTCTGCTTCAGCCAGAATGAATGGGTTTCTGTTACCTACAGCAAAGATGGCCTTGAGTACAACAGATATTACAATTAACATTTTGCAAATGAAGAAAGGGAGACTCAGAGAGGTTAAAAATGTTGCCAAGCTCAGTCTACCCTAGTCAGGATAGCATAGGTTATGCTGCAGCAATAAATAAGCCTGAAACCCCAGTGACTTAATACAGCAAAGATTTGTTTCTCCTTCCCATGCCAGGCTGATAGCAACAGGGTAAATGGCTCAGGCCTCCAGGCTCCTGCCGAGTCATGACTCTGTCTCTAAAATGCATGGCTTCAGAAGTGGCTCAGAAGGGAAGAGAGAGGATGAAGGATTGAGCATTGGGGGTCAACCTAGATGTAATTCTACCCCCACCCCATTTGACAAAACCCCTGGCCCTCACCTAAAAGCAAGGGAGGCTGGGAAATGTAGTCTTCCTACGGGCCCAGGAAGAGAAATGGGTGTGGGGAGGCTGATCTCCACCAGCCTCTCACACAGCTGGAATGGGCAGAGGCAGAGCCTGGCCTAAGGCCACCCTGACCCCAGCATAAGGCATCTCGCCAGCACGGGTGCCAGCGGCCTTCTCTGCAGCTCACCAGGACTCCACTCTCCATCACCAGCATCTCCATCCACCTCACTCTAGCTGTGGCTGCCACAAGGAGTTCCTGCACCTCACAGCAGCACCTCCATGCTTCAGGAACCAAAGGATGCATCTCTTTTTATTTTTCTTTTATTTTTAGTTTTTTAATGTTTGTGGGTACATAGTAGGTGCATATATTTATGGGGTACATGAGATGTTTTGATGCAGGCATGCAATGGATAATAATCACATCATGAAGAATGTGGTATCCATTCCCTCACGCATTTATCCTTTCTGTTACAAAAATCCAAGTATACTTCTTAGGTTATTTTTAAATGTTCAATTACTTTATTTTTGACTATAGTCACTCTACTGTGCTATCAAATAGTAGGTCTTATTAATTCTTAGTAATTTTTTTAATACCCATTAACTATCCCCACCCACCCCTACCAATCCCCTTCCACTACCTTTCCCAGCCTCTGGCAACCATTCTTCTGCTCTCTGTGCCCATCAGCTCAATTGTTTTGATTTTTAGATCCCATGAATAAGTAAGAAAATGCCACGTTTGTCTTTCTGTGCCTGGCTTGTTGCACTTAACATAATGACCTCCAGTTCCATCCATATTGTTGCAAATGACAAAATCTCATTCCTTTTTATGGCTGAATAGTCCTCCATTGTGTATATACACCACATTCTCTTTACCCCTTCATCTAGTGATGGACACTTAGGGTTCCTCCAAATCTTAGTTATTGGGAACAGTGCTGCAGTAAACAGGGGACTGCCAACTTCTCTTCAATATACTGATTTCCTTTCTTTTATGTATACACCCAGCAGTGGGATCACTGATTTGTATGGTAGCTCTATTTGTAGTTTTATAAGGAACCTCCTAACTGTTCTCCACAGTGGCTTTATTAATTTATATTTCCACCACCAGTGTATGAGAGTTTACTTTTCTCTAGATTTATACTCGTATATACAGAAAATGCTGAAGATTCCACTGAAAAAAACCTGTTAACATAAATGAATTCAGTAAAGTTGCAGGATACAAAGACAAAATACAGAAATTGGTAGCACTTGTATACACCAATAATGGACTATCTGAAAAGAAAATGTAGAAAATGATTCCATAGAAAATAGCCACAAAAAATGAGATGCCTAAAAATAAATTTAACCAGCAGCTGAAAGACCTCTGCTTTGAAAGGTATAAAATATTGATGAAAGAAATTAAGAGCATGCAAACAAATGGAAAGATGTCCTGTGTTCTTGCATTAGAAAAACTAATATTTTTAAGATGCCAGTCTTACCCAAAGCTATCTACAGATTCAATGAAATCTCTATCAAAATACCAGTGACACTCTTAACAGAGATAGGAAAAACAATGCTAAACTTCATATGGAATCAAAAAAGACCCCAAATAGCCAAAGCAATCTGGAGAAGAAAAAAAAGAAAGTAAGCTCCAAACATCATATTGCCTGACTTCAAAATACACAATACACTACAAAGTTATAATAACCTAAACAGGATGGCATTAGCATAAAGACAAATAGAGCAAAGGGACAGAACAGAAAGCCCAGAAATAACTCCATGCATCTACAGCCAACTGATTTTTGACAAAGTGCCAAGGCAAGAGCACACATTGCAAACAGGACAGACTCTTCAACAAATGGTGCTTGGAAAATGGGATGTGCACACACAGAATGAAACTGGATTTCTATCCTCCACCAGATAGGAAAATAAACTCAAATGGATTAAAGACATAAATGTAAGACCCCAAAATATGAAGCTACTAGAGGAAAACAGCAGAAATGCTTTAAGACATTCACCTGAGCAAGATTATTTTGAATATGACTCCAAAAGAGAATTGAAGCTGCTGAAGCCTTGCTTCCTATGGAATCTCCTACCTACTTGAGGGATTCAAGAAGTCCTGAATTTATCCATGTTGCTGTGAGGCCAGATGTCATTACAGAAACTGTAGTGGAGATGTCAACTGAGGGATCTGAACCAATGGATACCTCTCCTATTCCTACTTCACCAGATAACCATGAACCAATGAAAAGGAAAAAAATTGGCCGTAAACCAAAGACCCAACAACCACCAATTTCCAGCGGGTCTCCTGAGTCAGGTATAAAAAAAAAAACCGAGAGAAGGAAAAGGAAACATAATATATTTGTAGGAGTTTCTTTTATATCTACTTAAAGATAAAAATACTTGTCCCCAGTATATTAAATGGATTCAGAGAGAAAAAGGCATGTTCAGGCTGGTGGATTCAAAGGCTGTCTATAAGCTTTGGGGAAAGCATAAGAACAAACCAGACATGAACTATGAAACTATGGAACAAGCTTTGAGATACTATTACCAAAGGGGTATTCTTGCAAAGCTACCAAAGGGGAATTCTTGTAAAAGTCGAAGGACAGAGGCTTGTAAATCAGTTCAAGGATATGCCCAAAAACATCGTGGTCATAGATGATGACAGAAGTGAAACCTGTAATGAAGATTTAGCAGGAGCTACTGACGAAAAATCATTGGAATAAGTGTCACTGTCTGCAGAAAGTCTCCTGAAAGCAACATCCTCTGTTTGTGGGGGAAAAAATTCATCCCTTATAAACACTTTAAAGAAAGCATGGGTGCAGACATGTAGAAATGCTAGGTGCAGCTGATTAATGCCAATTGTAACTATTATTAAGCCTAGCTGATTTGAGGTGGAGAAGGCTACCCAGAGCAGAGAAGGGTGTAGCTAAAGTCGTGAATATCACTTCCCCTGGTCACGATGCTTCATGCAGGTTTCCAGCTACCACTGAATCTGTATCAGCAATAGCAGCTCCAAGGACGGTTCGTGTGGCAATGCAAGTACTGTTGTAATGACATCACTGGGTCAGAACATTTCAACTGTGGCAGTTCAGTCAGTCAATGCAGGTGCATCATTAATAACCAGCACTAGTCCAACAACAGTGACCTCTCCAAAGGTAGTCATTCAGATAATCCCTACTATGATGCCAGCTGCTACTGAAAACCGAGACAAAATCACCATGCAGCCTGTCAAAATTATTACCATCTCAGCTACACAGCTTGCACAGTGTCGACTGTAGACAAAGTCAAATTTAACTGGATCAGGAAGCATTAACATTGTTGGAACACCATTGGCTGTGAGAGCACTTACCCCTTTTTCAGTAGCCCATGTACACCTGTAATGAGTCTCTCAGTGCCTACTCAGCAGGCATCTGGCCAGACTCCTCCTCGAGTTATCAGTGCAGTCATAAAGGGGCCAGAGGTTAAACCAGAAGTGGCCAAAAAGCCTGAGCTTGATTCTTGGGTGCAGGTTCTGCATGGGTCAGGGCTGTTAGATGAAGAGTGCTCAATGCGCATCCTGAGCATGGATGAGAAAAAGTCAGTTAGTGACCTCCCCCCGCCCCCCAAAAAAAAGATTCAAATGACGATTCTCAAGGTTCGTAACCCCTGGTCTGCAATTATTACTCATGTTGTAGATATGTTTATTTTTATCTCTAATACATTGTTTTAAAAATTCAGATAAAATTGACATAACAAGAAGTCCAAGCCAGAGCAATCAAGCAAGAGAAAGAAATAATAGGCATCCAAATAAGAAAAGAAGTTAAACTATATGATTCTACACCTAGAAAATCCTAAGGACTCCACCAAAAGAATCCTGGAACTAATAAATGCTTTCGATATAGTTTAAGGACATAATACAAATGTACAAAATAAGTAGCATTTCTATATAACAATAACTATCAAGCTGAAAACCCAATAAAGCAAGCAATCCCATTTACAATAGTCAAAAACAAATAAATAAATAAATATGTAAGAATACATCTAACCAAGGAGGTAAAAGATCTCTACCAGAACTACAAAACACTGCTGAAAGAAATCAGAGATGACACAAACAAATGGAAAAACATTCCATGCTCATTAATTTGAAGAATCAATATTGATAAAATGGCCATACTGCCCAAAGCAATCTATGGATTCAATATGATTCCTATCAAGCTACCAACATCATTTTTCACAGAACTAGAAAAAACTATTCTAAAATTTATGTGGAACTAATAAAGGGTCTGAATAGCTAAAGCAATCCTGAGCAAAAAGAACAAAGCCAGAGACATCATGCTACCAGACTTCAAATTATACTATAAGGCTACAGTAACCAAAACAGCATGGTACTGGTACAAAAACAAACATGCAGACCAATGGAACAGAACAGAGAACCCAAGAATAAAGCCGAACAGCTATAGCCATATGATCTTCAACAAAGTTGACACAAATAAACAAAGAGGAAAGGACTCCCTAGTCAATAAATGTTCCCGAGATATCTGGCTAGCCATATGCTGAAGACTGAAACTGGACCCCTACCTTTCACCATATACAAAAAGTAACCATGATGGATTAAAGATTCAAATGTAAGACCTCAGAATATAAGAACCTTAGAAGAAAACCTAGAAAACAGCATTCTGCACATCAGCATTGGCAAAGAATTTATGACTATATCCTCAAAAGCAAATACAAAAATTGACAAGTGGGACCTAATTAAATGAAAGAGCTTCCGCACAGTAAAGGAACTATCAACAGAGTAAGCAGACAACCTACAGAAGGGGAGAAAATATTTGCAAACTAAGCATCTGACAAAGCCCTAATATCCAGAATCTATAAGGAACGTAAACAATTGAACAAGACAAAATTAAAAACCAAATAGCCTCATCAAGAAATGGGCAAAAGACATTAACAGATACTTCTCAAAAAAAAGACATACAAGTGTCCAGAAAAAAGGAAAAAATTACTAACCACCAGAGTAATGCAACATTACTAATCATTAGAGAAATGCAATATTTCACACCTTTTCACTTTCAGAACCCAGTAGAGCTATTGAAGCTTTACAGCTCATGGGGCCTCTCTATGGCTAGAAACTCCTAGAGTTTTAACTCTCAGCCTTGTTCACACTGGGCCTCCAGCAATTTGTCAGTTGCACTTTGCTTTCCCCACCCAGTTGCTTGTTCCTGTGGAGGTCTCTACCTGTGGGTTTCTGAGGCTGTAAGTTGTGGCTTTTGGTATTATTCTGTCTCTCCAGTTATGGGGTCATGGTTTGCTCCATGACTTCACTTGCCTGATGGGTAAGAAGAATTGTTGATTTTTCATGCATGTTCTCCTTGTCCAGACACCCAAGAGTATGTCATTCTCTTGGGCATAAGATCTGAAATTATATTTAGGTGTTAATGGGTGGTGAAGAGTGGATCCAGCTGGCATGCTCACAATGACCAAATTTCGTTGATCATATTTTAATCCAATACATTGCTCCACTATTAACTTGCAAATAAATGACACATTTGCTTTCAAGACATATTCCAGGAAGGCCAAAGAAACTGGCTTCTTATCAATATGAAATAATTCCCCTGGTGAATTTCTTTCAGGATAGACCAAAGCTGATGTAGAACATAAGCTTTACATACTTGGATCCTTCCCACTAGATAAGAAAAAACATCTGGGCTGAATGCTCCATAAGAAGAGCAATGTGAGATGGTGCAGTGCTGACAATGGGTAGTCCCTGCCCTACATCTTTGTAGAGGACTGGAGCCCAGAGTGGGCCATGGTCAACTTATATGTTGAAGTGAAGACCTCCTTCTAGGTGTGCATGTGCTTATTACAGATATGCCACGGTGCGAAGTACCCCAGGACTACAGGAATAAATAAGAATACGTGCTGTATCCATGATCGGGAGGCACACAGGCCAGAGTGCCAGCTGTGGAATCACACAGCCCAGGTTCAAAGCCCAGCTGGGCCATGACCACCTGAAGGACCTGCGGGAAGGTCTTAGGTAAATTTGTGAAAAGAAGTAGAGGCCCTGCCTGCCAGGAAGGGATGTGGTAAGGGGCAGCATCCAGTCAGGTCAGAGCACCGCATTCTCTCCCTGGAAACCTGCATAGCGGGACTGGTGGCCCTAGGGGCCAGGGCGGCCATGGAGAAGGCGGGCCTGGCTCCAGGCGGCACAGAGGCACTGGAGCAGCCCTGGGGGAACCTGGCAGGATGCGGGTGGGCCCGTGCTGGGCTTCCAGCAGATTCTGGCCCTGTAACCCAGGGGACTGGGTTGGGCAATACAGGGCCACTGGGTGCCAAGGCAGTGCCCAGGCCAGGCGCCAGGCGGAAAGGGCTCTGATATGTCAGCCCCGCATCCCCCACAGCCCCACAGAGGGGCCCATCAGAGGCCACATACCTGTCCCCAGGAGCAGGATGTCCCCAGGTGTGAGAGAGTCCTGCTGGGTCCTGTGGGGGCGGGAGTGGTGGGGGTGGGGCTCTCCGTTTTGCCCTTTGACCCCTCTGGTAGGCGCCCTAGGACGGGGGTGCTCCCGCGCGCTTCTGCACGCTCTGGTTCTGTCACCAGCCCCATTGGGACGTCACAAGCGCTCAGCTGCCCAGTGCGCGCCTGGCGAAAGAGAAGTGGTCGACTACGGAGCAGCGTCTCCATTACTGACCGTTTTCTCGCCATTGTACCCGCACAACTTGCTCTAAATGGGCAATTTATTAAGTATATTTCGTCCCCGGTCCCGCCGCAGACCCCTGCCGGGCGGTCGCTCACAAGCTCCCATAGCCCGTGAGTCCTCTCAGCCTGGCCCGGCTCAGCCTGCGGCGCCCACGCCTACCCCGGGCCCTTTCCGATTCCTCTTCAACCCTCAGCAGAGCCGCGGGCCTTCTCCAGTCAGCTTCTACAACGCCCCTAGGAAACCGTGTCCTCTCCCGCCAGACACGGACGTCCCCCTGGGGGTCCTGCCTGCTGTGGGCGGCGGGCTCCCCTCAAGGAAGAAACCCGTGCTGTCTGCTCGCAACTCCATGATGTTGGGACACCCCAGCTCGGTGAGGATCCCTCCTCCCAGCAGCCAGTTCCCTCTCCAACTGCCTTCACCACGGGAGCAGGTGGCCGGGGCCAGGAAGCTGATTCCCATCCCAGCCAGGCTGCCGAATAAGACCAAGGTGAGGACCCAAGGAAAGCCCAGAGCAGTGATAGAGGAGGAGGGTCAGGCAGAGAGACGCAGGAGCAGGAGGACAAGAAAAACCCCCTCCTCTCCGCAGGACGTCCACATCCAGGACCCTGGAGACCCAGGGAGACCTCAGTTCCTTCAGGTGCAGTCAGGGGCCTCTTGAGGGAAATGTTTATCCCAACTGTTTGACAGAAAATAACTTGATTGACAAGACCCAGGTGTCTCCAGTGAGTTCCTGCTGGGAGGGCCGTGTTGTCCCCAGCTCACACAGCCCTGCTGGAGGGGTCCTTCCCCTTAAGAAGCCTGACCTGGCCGGGCGCGGTGGCTCACGCCTGTAATCCCAGCACTCTAGGAGGCTGAGGCGGGAGGATCACAAGGTCAGGAGGTCGAGACCATCCTGGCTAACACGGTGAAACCCCGTCTCCACTAAAAATACAAAAAATTAGCTGGGCGTGGTGGCGGGCGCCTGTAGTCCCAGCTACTCGGGAGGCTGAGGCAGGAGAATGGCGTGAACCCGGGAGGCGGAGCTTGCAGTGAGCCGAGATTGCCCCACTGCACTCCAGCCTGGGTGACAGGGCGAGACTCTGTCTCAAAAAAAAAAAAAAAAAGAAGCCTGACCCATCTCCAAGAGTGCTCCTTGCTGCCCCGGGCTGCTCCCTGCTGCCAGAGAAGGTGGCCCAGGAAGTTCAGGACAAAGACACCTGCTCAGCTCCCCAGGCTTGCTGATGTTGGGGAAGAGCCTTCAGCTCTTGCATCAAGGAGATCTTCTCCACCCAGAGCTGCCAGCCACAGGCCCCGCAAAAGAAAATTATCAGTTACAACTTCTGCCGCTGGCCTCTGCCCTGCAATTAATGGATATGGGATAGAGCTGAGTTGCAGTTAGACTTCCCTGGAACAACATTTACAGTCATATTTGATGAGCTCTGAGCAGAAGTTCCTATTCTGGGGTGTGCGACTCCTCTAGGGGATTCTTGGGTAGATTTCAGGGCATCTGTAAACCCTCTAAACATGTAATGTGTACGTAATGTGTATGCTTATATGCATTTTTCTGGCAAGTGTGTTGATAAATTTCATTAGATTCCTTATGCGGTCTATGACCCCAAATCAGCTGGCGCTGAAGCTAAAAGTCAGACGCAGCCTGTGGCAAATAGGACACACAGCTGGCTCATGGTGAATGATGAGTGTGAGGCCGAAGGGGAAGGACAGTAAGAATCACCAGTCACATGACTTCGGCCTTCTCCTTCAAACCTACCACAGCCTGGAGGCTCATTCAAGGGAAATAGAGCTGGTTTCTCTTCCCCTGCCCACCACACAGACATACCAAGGAGCAGCAGCGCAGTAGCCAAACAGCAGGTATGACAGGAGAGAGCTCCTCCTGCTCCCTGACTGGATGCACAGCTGGTGGACAAAGGAGAATTCCTTTGCCCTGAGGGCTCTTCTGGTCGCCTGGGTACATGAAGATTTCTCTATAGACCAAGATGTGGTGCATATCCACCACTATGGAGTTCACATACCTGACCCCATAGGGAGCACTGCTGTCCTAGAAGGCAGAAAGAGAAGAGACAAAACTCAGTAGCCTTCGTGATTAGTCAGTACCTGCTCTGGGATCACACATCCAGTTGGGGTGACCTCTACATTCCTGACCCCCATCCTCCACTCACTAGTGTAGAAATTGAAACAATTATACAATTGTGCATTTCATTCATTATGAGCCCCTTAAATGTCAACATGTGATTGGACTTATTAAACGTAGGACTACTTAAAGTAAGAGACAACATCCTGTAGCAATCTTAAGAGAGCAGCTAAACAAATAAAGAGAAAGAAAGAAAAGAAGGAGAGAAAGGAAAGGAAAGGAAGGAAGGAAGGAAGGAAGGAGGGGAGAGAAAGGAAAGAGAAAGAGAGAAGGAAAGAAAAGAAAGAAAAAGAAAGAAAGAAAGAGAAAGGAAGGAAGGAAGGAAGGAAGGAAGGAAGGAAGGAAGGAAGGAAGGAAGGAAGGAAGGAAGGAAGGAAAGAAAGAGGAAGTCTACATGAACAACAGTTTTTTGGTAGCTCCTTGAAGCTCCTGCTTGAATCACTGTGGTTCACAATTGTTTTAGCTTTCTGAGAAGCAGACTTCCTTAAATAATGACTAGTCAGCTCTTACTGCATGCAGTGTTTATCCGTGGCAAAATCTTAAACACCGTTAGCAATTATTTAAAGAAATAAAACAACTTATTTGTAAACCTCGATTCCACTACTCAAACGTGTAATAAAAAGGATGTTTGACCAGAGAGAAATAAGTGAAAGGTCATGATGTTCCTTAGAGTAGGCATAAGAGGTAAGGCATGACAATATGATTACATTGCTCCCTGAGGCAGCTTTGGTCTTCCCCATTCAGTGATCCATCTATGATTTCTTTCTCTAATCTAATAATTCTCTGACAGTGCACAGGGAGACAGCAAATTCCTTAGGGCAGCCATCAAGTGTTTTGTGTTCCAAAAATGCTTGGGGTTAATGAGTAATGACAAGCAAAGCAAGCTGCAAAACTAATACTTTGGTAAAATAACATGTCCAGACTTTAAAGACTTGAACACAAACTAGAGTGAGTAATGGATCAAGAACTGAGTAAATGCCAATAAGATCAAATGTGAACTGATGTCTTCTCAAGGTGTTTTGGTTAGCAACTGTGTGTGTGTGTGTATGTGTGTGTTACCAACAAACCATTAAAGTAAGTTAAGATGGAAACCAAGCCTGAGAAATCTCTGAACAAAGCCAATGAGGCCTCATAAGGGACCTCAACCTTCCTTGATTTGCAGTGAGGTTTCACATAAGTAAAACCTAACTTGAAGTATTTCTTGTAAATGCTTACACAGTTCTATAGTACTTGGGCCCTGTAGACTTATCACACACTGAATTATTCTTTTTTTGTTGTAATGTCTTGCCACTCCAACTAGACTGCAGCTTCCTGGAGATGGGACCATGTTCCTTATTTGCCAGTCACAGGTGTTGAGTAAATATCCTGCCTTTCCTCCTGTTATAACGGAAGTGGTGTCCAACTCCTACCCAAAGCCCATCCTCTTCTTGTCTTCTGATTCCTCCCCCTTCTGCCTCTCACAGACTCAGTGACATCCATCTTCCCCCATCTCTTCTTTTGACATACTTCAACTTCTCTTTCAGCCTCAGCCCATCAGCTCAATGATCTCCCATTTGATTAGAAATTCATCCAAAGGCCCCATATCAGACTCTAGTTCCATCCTGGGATTCCCCACTGCCACATTTCATAGAGGCGTGGAGGTGTGCACATCACCACCTCCACATCACCACCTCCCCCAGTTCTTCTGCCCACTGCTCCTCGACTTCCATCCCATCACTCCAGTGGAACACACTTCCCCCAAGGTCACCAATGCACCACCATAGCCTATGGACACTAGAGTTAACTTCTAAGCAGCACTATCTACTATTGACTATGAGCCCCTTCTTGAAACCCCATCTCTGGTTCCTGGAGAAGGGGTGAGCTGAACTGGCAAGGAGTATCCTTTTTTTTTTTTTTTTTTTTGAGACGGAGTCTCGCTCTGTCGCCCAGGCTGGAGTGCAGTGGCCGGATCTCAGCTCACTGCAAGCTCCGCCTCCCGGGTTCACGCCATTCTCCTGCCTCAGCCTCCCGAGTAGCTGGGACTACAGGCGCCCGCCACCTCGCCCGGCTAGTTTTTTGTATTTTTTTTTTTAGTAGAGACGGGGTTTCACTGTGTTAGCCAGGATGGTCTCGATCTCCCGACCTCGTGATCCGCCCGTCTCGGCCTCCCAAAGTGCTGGGATTACAGGCTTGAGCCACCGCGCCCGGCCAGGAGTATCCTAATCTTGTCATGGGCATCTGGAACCCTGACAGGAGGAGGTCCCTCAACCACCATGGACACTTGAGTTGGCAGGGAAAGCTGCTTAGAGAAGGGGTAGGGGCAGAACTCCAGCCAGTGTGGAGCCCAGAGAGTTTGTTGCAGGAGCTTCTCTAGTGGAGCATGGCCAGGGACACCCATCCCCCTAAAGTTCAACTTGCTCCTATAAGAATCTTAAGGCCTAGGAGAACTGTGGGACCTGAACTCTGCAGGGTGGTCCATGAGACAGGGCCGGTCCGACCAGAGCATCCCTCGGTCTCCTGGTCTCTCCCAGGGCCCCAGTTTGGCCACGCCTTCTTGTAGTGCAGCCTTGGGTGCCCACAGAGGGTACCTCCTGGGGCTCCACATCATAGCTCCTGTGCTGGCAGACCATACCTGACCAGCAAAGAGCTCCAGCAGAGTAGCCCCACAGACATACACCAGCCTGCCCATGCCCTCCACCGATTGCAGCCTCCCCTGTGCTGCTTTGCCTGCATACACCTGCCCACAGCCACCCCCTCCATATGGCTTTGCCAGAGCATGTGTGTATGGGTAGACCTTGCCCCCACTAATGCCCCACCTCTGCACCAAGCTACCACCAGCCTGAAACTAGGCATGGAGAATAATGGACACATGTCCACCCTGAGTGGTCACGGCCACCCACAGGAACACACACAGAGGACACACACACTCCTGCACCCACCAGCACCCCATCCACATGCAAACACCATCACCAGTGCAAACACATGTAAGACACCAGCTGAGGTGCCCTTCCTCCTGACACCATGCTGCCTCTGCCACTGCTGTGAACACCTGCACAGAGGCTGGCAACCCAGCATCCAGTAGCACCCCACCACAATGGACAAGCATGCACCCCTCCACAGTGCCACTGCCACTGCTGCTGGCACATGCAAACGAGGACAGATTCCACTGCCACCACCCTATGAAGCGCTTTGGCTGGCACCACCCATACAAGTGTTGTGACCAGCTATCTGGGAGAACCTCCTTACCTCCCGCACGGTGGATTCCTAACCTCAAGGACACTGGGAACAAAGTCGGCCCAGTAGAAGTCCAGTATTAGAGCACGCAGTCCAGAAGTTGGGAGCTGAGCTTTGACCCCCCTACAATCTTCCAGAAACAAAGCCAGTCCGCTGAACCCACCTTGTACCACAATCAAACCCCCAAGGTTATCAAATAGGATAAAAGAAAAAAAACCCATCCAAAGGACAGCACTTCAAAGACTGAAGGAACATTAGCCCACACAGATGAGAAAGAATGAGTGCAAGACCGCTGACAACTCGGAAAGCCTGTGTGCCTTCTTTCTGCGTCACCTCTCCAGCAAGGGTTCTGAACTGGGCTGAGATGACTGACATGACAGAAATAGAATTCAGAATGCGAACAGGAATGAAGATCATCAAGATTAAGAAGAATGCTGAAACCCAATCCAAGGATGCTAAGAATCACAATAAAACAATACAGGAGCTGACAGACCAAATAGCCAATATGAAAAAGAACGTAATCAACCTGATAGAGCTGAAAAACACACTACAGGAATTTCATAATGCAATCGCAAGTATTAATAGCACAATAGATGAAGCTGAGGAAAGAATCCTAGAGCTTGAAGACTGGCTTTCTGAAATCAGACAGACAAGAATAAAGAAAAAAGAATAAAAAGGAATGAAAAAAAAAAACCTCTGAGAAATATGGGATTATGTAAAAAGACTCAATCTATGACTCATTGGTGTCTCTGAAAGAGATGGAGAGAATGGAAACAACTTGGAAAACATACTTCGGGTTATCACCCATGAGAACTTCGCCAACTCAGCTAGAGAGGCCAACACAAAATGCGGCTTTGCCAGCTAAAAAAAAAAAAAAAGAAAAAAAAAAGAAAATTCGGGAAATGCAGAGAACCCTCGTAAGATACTTCACAAGAGTATCATCCACAAGACACATAATCATCAGATTCTCCAAGCTTGAAATGAAAGAAAAATGTTAAAAGCAGCTAGAGAGAAGGGTCAGGTCACCTACAAAGGAAAGCCCACTAAACTAACAGTGGACCTCTCAGCAGAGGTCCATTCCCCATGAGTCATAGGGAATGATCAACATTCTTAAAAGAAACTCCAACCAAGACTTTCATATCTAGCCAAACTAAGCTTCACTGGCAAAGGAGAATAAGATCTTTTGCAGAAAAGCAAATACTGAGGGAATTCATTACCACCAGACCTGTCATCTCTAGGAACTCTGATTTTATAGATCACATCTGGCCTTGCACCAGGTGGAATTTGTGAAAAGTGTAAGGAACTATTACTGCTAATTAGGCAAGCCTCATGCTCTAATTGTCAAAAACGAAAATGAGAACACAAAATACCAAACCCCTGAAGCAATGTTTTCTCACTCATTTCCTCCCTCCATCCCCCTTCCAGCAGATTCCTGAGAACAACCTAATACATATTCCTCTTCCCTTCCAGATACAGAATTGGGTGTTCTTCATCTGGGCTTTTGTCCTGCCCACACCCAGCAGGCGCACAGCGCGTAAAGCAGGAAAAGGAACCAAGCTGAAGGAGGCAGAAACTCCGCAGCCAGCAAGGAGGAGGCGCTATCTCCCTGCAGGTTAGGAAGCCCTAAGCCATGCAACCCAGTGTGTGGGAGGTGAGGGTTCTTCCCCACTTGATTGTTTCCAAGCAGGGTCATGTTGTGGTTAAGGGTATGGGTTGGCAGCCAGAATGCTTGGGTTTGAATCCTGGCTCAGCCACTTACCTTGGATAAGTAATTGAACCCCTCTGTGCCTCATCTTCCCCATCTGTACCTGCCTCCAAGAGTTGTTATGAGAATAAAGGAGTTAATACGTGTAAAACACTTAAAACAGGGCTTACCACCTATTACTCACCCAGCAAGTGTTAACTGTTATTATTATTATCTCCAACTCATAATTATAGTGAACATCATTATATTATATTATCCTCTAGTTGCATCCCTTGAAACCATACTACAGGCAAGAAATTACCAAATCTTCTGGTATTTTAGTTACTTAGCACTTTATTGGATCCAAGATGAAACACCTTGGACTGAATTAACAGTGAAGACTAAGGTGAGGATCCACAATTCTATTTTACCAGAAATCCTACTTCTAGGAATACCTTCTAAGGCAATTTTCAGATCAGCAAAGACAAGGCACAAAGGGGCTCACTGCAACATTTTTTTTATGGAGTGAAAAGCTGGACACAGGCTAAGTGTGGAACAACCTGAGAATGATTAAATACGTTATGGTACAGCAATGTGCTTTTGAAAAATTTTTAATAACTAGGAAATACTCGTGAAGTAGATTGGATTACATTTGATAACTATGTAAGCACATTTGCAAGAAAACAAAACCTAGAGAGATGTATGATGATGTTCACAGTGGGGTTACTGAGAGTGAAGACACTTACACATGGTTTTTGTTTACATTTTATTTTTTTGGTGCCTTCCACGTGTTACACATGAACACATACAATTTTTATATTTGGAGAAAATGTTAAGTCATGAAACCAAAACATTTAAATAGAGAAAGAATCTTTCAGAAGACACACAGTGAACTACCAGAAACTAGAGATAGAACTTACATCCCTAAATTCCTAGTTTTTAAGCCCAGAATGACTCCACATAACAGAGGGAGGTGTTGCTACTCTTCAACTTACCTTTGCTCTGGAAAGAAAATCTGTGAGCAATCTCTCAGTTAAGGATGGATGGATGGATAGATAGATAGATAGATAGATAGATAGATAGATAGATAGATAGATAGGTAGGAAGGAGGATGGATAGATAGATAGGAAGGAGGATGGATAGATAGATAGATAGATAGATAGATAGATAGATAGATAGATAGGAAGGAGGATAGACAGATAGATAGATACATAGATAGATAGATAGATAGATAGATAGATAGATAGATAGATAGATAGATAGATAGATAGATAGATAGATAGATAGGAGGATGGATGGATAGATAGATAGATAGATAGATAGATAGATAGATAGATAGATAGATAGGAGGGAGGGAGGGATATAAGGATGGATGGATGGATGGATGGATGGACGGACGGGTAACTAGAGATGGGCATAACTTGGGGGAGGACGGCAAGAGCCTCTGAAGGTGCAGGATACAATTTGGCCTTGACTAATCACGGCCATTCATTTTCACAACACTGGGGCTCCTTGGCCCACATATGCTTATTAAGAGAGTGTTCTGAGAAAGCCACAGTTTTAGCAGACAAAGCCCAGGAAGGGTTCACCAGAGAGTTCTCCACCACAGCAATGCTCTGCTCATTCCTCTCATTAATTTAATAAACAAGGGAATTTTGCAAGAGTTTTAATGGAATATTACTACAGCCCTGATTTGGCTCCTTCTGGCTTCTTCTTGTTTTCTAATATTAAAAAACCTTTAAAGGCATCCATTTTTCTTGAGCAAATAACATAAAAAAGACCACCTTGGCAGGGTTAAATTCCCAGGACTTTGGGTTTAGGGTTGGACTAAATGGCTGGTATAAACCCTTACAAAAGTGTCTTGAGCTCAATGGAGCTTATATTGAGAAATAAATTTTATATTTTTATTTTTATCTTTTAATTTCATTTTTTTCCATGAACTTTCTGAAGTTCTCTTGTGTAATTAATTATTCCTTCGAAAAGCAAATGCAACTGAGTGAGTGAACCTATAGGTTAGAGCTTAAACAAATGACTTAAGAGAGATTCTGGCCTGAGCTCTGAGTTTTGCAAGTGTTATTCCTAACTTTTGTTATAAACAATTTCTCCTGGAACAACTTAAATGTAAAGGGAAGTATTATCTTTAGAAGGTAAATTTTAGCTATAAAAGATACTGATTGCTTATGAAGAAAGGCAGAGTCTGCCATTCTCATACTGACCAGAGCTATGAACAGTGGCTCCAGCCTCTTTTGGCAAGGCCCCCTGAAGCCACCACCCAAACAGGACTCTATGGAGACAACATTCTCCCTACGACCCACCTGGGCTTTCTTCACTCACCTCAGGGAATTTCTTTTTCTGCACATATTAAGTGGCGGCCCTGTCAAAATACTTAGCATTGCCCTCATTCAGGCTGTAAATCTTTCCTTTCTTACTAATGTTGACATCTTTTTCCACCAGTACAAATGCACCAAGAGCCTAGAGAGACAAAGAGAGATGCCAGGAAGAAGAGAGACGCCAGGAAACAGAAGCCCACAGAATCATGAGAAGATGGGGGCCTGCTGGCAGAGCTGGGGCTTGGCTGTGGTCACTCTGGAGCCTACCCTGTGGTGTTTTTATGAGTATTGGAAAGAACAGAGATACTATGGAGCCCACAAAGGAAGCTCAAGCAGTAACATAGCAAGAGGGAAAACAATTCAAAGGGAAGAGGCCCATGGTCTTCTTTCTTTGTGACTTCTACTGTCAGGGAGGCTCCTTATTTATAAAGAACATGACTGTGTTTATCTCCCAAGTTCTCACCCCAAGATTAATGTGTTCAGAAAGACTTGAGCCATCAACAGTTAGAGGAGAAGTTGCACTGATGTGTGAGGGATGCATTTTGACAATTTGTGATCCAGTTATTTTGTTTATGTTAATGACTCAATCTCAGAAACCATTAAAAGTTTCTGGTATCCCAACTAATCTTATCTGGGGAAAAGAAGTTCTTTCAATTGGAAACTGTGTTCACCTGGCATAAGGAAAAAGTTGGTAAAATCTAAAGGAATCCTCAGACTTATTAATAAAATTGTGCCCAGTCCCTCTCCCCTTATAGCCACTGTGGTCCATAGCTGCAGGGCATCCCTCAGACACCCCTTTATCTAGTTCTGGTGACATCAGTCACTAAAAATGTGATCAGCTCTCAGCAAACACCACCTTAAATGCTGACGTCTCTCTAAGTCACTAGGGGGAAAGTCAGGGCCTGCAAACCAGATTCATTTTGATTAATGTTCAGAATTTTGAGAAAGTGAGAAACTCCAAAGTGACAGCTCACAGCTAACAGCTAGCCCAGAGGTTCCCAAGGAACATCAGAGAGATTCCCAGAATATAAAGAGGGAAGGCCATGCTGTCCATGTCTGAAATAAGACGGTGACTAGGAGACTCAACAACTACACATTCCTCTCTTCTGCTAACAAGACTGACAACTGCTTCTTTACCAACGACTTCACTTTACTCTCCCTGGCTCCTAATTAAAAATTATTTAGAAAACTAATCATTAATTGCACCCACTTCCAGGCAATATCCAATCCAGACTGACCCTCTGTTACTCAAACCCTCTTTAGAATCACCAAGTAAAACCTCAGGGTTCCTCTGCAGTGCACTCCCCCTGCCCAGTAAATCGAACTTCTTTTTATTACAGGCGTGCACGTGATGCATTTTGTCTCATGAGCTTTAACTCGCTGTGGGCACCTGTTGCTTTGGAGTAGACCAGCCTTGAGTTCCACTTCTGAAAAGTACCCTGACATCCCTTAAAGAGTGAGATGTCAGTCTAGAAAGATCCGTATCTGGGTCTCTTTTAGGTCAAGGCCAGGCACGTGCCTTAGCTTAAAAAATTAGATACCCCTCCCTGGGATTTGAAACCTGAGAGAGAGGCACAGCACTGGGGTTGGTGTCCAGGACAGACTGGCCGTGTTGCAGGACTACTGCCGTGCTTTCTGCTTCCTGGTCCTCCAGCCCTGCCCGTTCCTAGCCAAGGTCCTTTGCTTTCCCAATGAAACGAGAAAAGTTCCCTTATCCCCCTCGCAGGGCATGTGAAGGGGGTGTGGCTTACTGTTTCCGAGCCCCGCTGCTCAAACCTCTAGGGGGAGCATGCAGACAGGCAGGCTGTGGGGCTCCGACCCGTGGCAGCATCTAGGTGTGAATGTTTACAGCTGAAGCGCCAGTGGGCATGTGTTACAGTGTGCTCTTTCAGTTTAGCCATCCGTCCATAGGCGGCTTGCGTTAGTCCCTCAATTAGACCCCCTGCCTTATCTTCGGCCATCCACTGGTCAATGGCCTGATGGCAGATGCCAGTGTGTTCCACCGGCATGTTCCTCTCGATGTCCAGCCGCTTGTGTGCGTGCCCGCCAGGGTCTCGGGGTTTTTCTAAGCACAGGATGGGGGCGTGGCAGGCCAGGGTGGTCTTGGGAAATACATTGGGGCACTGAAACAGAAATGCCTCTCCAAACCTAGGTCCGTGGGCACAGACCTGGGGGTGGAGCCCTCGCGGAGGACCCTGCCCTTCTCCTCCCAGCACTTCCCTGCCCCCTTCTCGTATCACCATCAATGCAGTAACTCCTCTCAATTGAGCTGGGGTCGATTTTGCTCTTGCTTTTCAGCAAAGAGCCTGGAAAGGCACAGCTGTCATTTAAACAGTGGCACTCACTCTCCACCTGAACAGAGGAGCTCATTCTGCATCAGGGTGGGTGAAAACGCCTTGGGTTGATCCACTCCTGGGTCTGGGTCAGGGACTCTCAGGTCCCTTGAATGTTGTTTCCACAATTTTATTAACCTGGAAAATATGCCCCTTTGTTTTGATTGTGTGGTCACCAACGACCGCTGATTTTTTTTTTTTTTTTTTTTTTTTTTTTTTTT
>NC_037683.1:101040874-101121994 GCF_003255815.1 Theropithecus gelada
TTTTGAGACGGAGTCTCGCTCTGCCGCCCAGGCTGGAGTGCAGTGGCCGAATCTCAGCTCACTGCAAGCTCCGCCTCCCAGGTTCACGCCATTCTCCTGCCTCAGCCTCCCGAGTAGCTGGGACTACAGGCGCCTGCCACCTCGCCCGGCTAGTTTTTTGTATTTTTTAGTGGAGACGGGGTTTCACCATGTTAGCCCATGTTGGGATGGTCTCGATCTCCTGACCTCGTGATCCGCCCATCTCGGCCTCCCAAAGTGCTGGGATTACAGGCTTGAGCCACCGCGCCCGGCCGACCGCTGATTTTTAATATGGAATCTCATACGCTTTGATAAGAGGGTCCCTGATGATCAGACACCAGATCCCTATCACTGAGAAACAAAGGCTCCTATTTGTAAATGAATGCCTTGACATTGAGCTTTATCCCACAATGGGAACTTGGTTAACAGGAGGTGGTCTCTCTGTGCCTGAACAATATGTGTATTCTGACAAAATCAAATCATCAGGTCTGCAAACCCACAGACATTACAGGCTGGGTTTGACCCACCAGGGAATGTTGTCTCCATCACTGCTGACTGCCCACCATGGCATTTCTATCTGTGACAACTGCTACAAGCTATCTCTGCTAGACGTCAACATCCCAAACAGGCGCTAAGCTTTGTGCACTGGGTCTTTGCTCAAATGTCCTTTATAGTAGGGTGATGTGATCTAAAGGGGTTTCAGGATAATACACAGAGATCAGGAAAGATTATGCTCTGTGGTTCATCTCTTCCTTCTGTCATGCTGACAAGTTCTGGTGCCCACCTATGTCCAGACTAGGCCCTGCTGTCATGACTGAGGGCAGAAAGCAGAGGCTCTGTCTGTGCCTGGGAACCCTTGAGTACCCAAGTCAAAGCACCTCCCATTGCCTTTAGAACTGCTCAGAATGTTCTTGGAGATATTTTACTTGTACTTAAGAGCAGTGGTTTTTGAAATTTGGTCTGGTTTAGTAGTTAAAGCACAGATTGCTGGAGTGTGACTCCTGACACCACCAGTCACTAGCTTGACCTTAGGCAAGCTACTCACCCTCTATGTGCCTCACTTTCCCCATCTGAAAATGGGAATAGTAGTAGGACCTACCTCACAGGGCTGCTGTGATTTTTTTTTTTTTTTTTGAGACAGAGTCTGACTCTGTCGCCAGGCTGGAGTACAGTGGCGCGATCTCAGCTCACTACAACCTCCGCCTCCTGGGTTCAAGTGATTCTCCCACCTCAGCCTCCGAAATAGCTGGGATTATAGGCACCCGCTACCACGCCCAGCTAATTTTTGTATTTTTGGTAGAGACAGGGTTTCACCATGTTGACCAGGATGGTCTTGATCTCTGGACCTCATGATCCACCCACCTCAGCCTCCCAAAGTGCTGGGATTGCAGGTGTGAACTACCATGCCTGGCTGAGTATATATCATTTCTGTGTGCTGGTAACATTTGGAAAGGAAGAAGTAAAATTATTTCTGTTTACAGATTATATGGTTTTATATATAGAAAACCCTAGAAATTCCACCAAAAAACCTGTAAGAACTAATAAATGATTTCAGCAAAGTTACAAAATGCAACATTAACACATAAAACTCCATCGCAGTTCTATACATTAGCAATGACCAATATGGAAAGGAAATTAAGAATAAAATTTCAGGCCAGGTGTGACAGCTTACACTTGTAATCCCAACATGTTGGGAGGCTGAGGCAGGCAGATCGCTTGAGGCCAGGAGTTTGAGACCAGCCTGGCCAATGCAGTGAAACCCTGTCTCTACTGAAAAACAAAACAAAACAAAACAATTTTATTTATAATAGCATGAAAAAGAATAAAATTCTTAGAAATAAACTTAACCAAGGAGGCAAACAACTTGGACACTAAAAACTACAAAACAACAATGCTACAAGAAACCAAAGAGTATATAAATAAAAGACATCACCATGCATGTGGATTTAAAGACTTAATATTGTTAAAATGTCCATATTACCTAAAACTATTTACAAATTCAATACAATCCCTATTGCAGCATTATTCACAATAGCCAAGAGATCCAATCCAAATGTCCATTGGTGGATGAAAGGATAAAATATGGTATATACATACAATGGAAGACTAAGCAGCCTACGGAAAGAAGGAAATCATGTCACATGCTAGAACGTGGATCAATCTCAAGAACATTATGCTAAGTGAAAGAAGCCAATCACAAAAGGACAAATACTTTCCTTCATATGAAGTATTTACGGTAGTCAAAATCACAGAAACATAAAGTAGTGGTTGCCAAGGGCTGGGGATGGGAGTAGGGGAGAAATTAGTATTTAATGTGTACAAAATTTCCGTTGTGAAAGATAAAAAATTTCTAATTTCACAATGATGTGAATATATATAACATTGCTAAATTGTACACTTTAAAATGTTTAAGATGATTTTTAGAAAAGGAAAAAGCATAGGAATAAATTTTCACGACCTAGGACTAATTAATGGTTTCATAAACATGATATTAAAACCACCCGTAACAAAAGAAAAAATAGATAAATTGGACTTCATCCAAAGTAAAAACTTTTGTGCTTCAAAGAGTACCATCAAGAAAGTAAAGGACAACCCATAGAATGGGAGAATATTTCTGCAAATTATATCTTGTCAAGCATTTCTATCTGGAATATGTAAAGAATTCTTATAACTCAATGGCAAAACACAAACCAGTTAAAAATTAGTAAATGTTGAGTACACATTGCTCCAAAGAAAGATACACAAGTGGCGAATAGGTACATGAAAGAGGTTCAACATCAGCGAAATGCAAATGCAAACTACGATGAGATGCAACTTCAGAACCAGTAGAACGACTTTATCAAAAAGAGTTGATAACAAATATTGGCTGGAATGTGGAGAGATGCGGGGAACCTCACACAGCTAGTGGGTATATAAAATGGTTCATCAACACTGGAAACAGTCTGGCACCTTCTGAAATAGTTAAACATCGAGTTTCCATATGGCCCATCAATTTTCACTCTTAGGTATATAGAGTATATAGGCCCATGAGAAATGGAAACATACATCCCCAGAAAACCTTGTACACAAATGTTCTTAGAAGTATTATTCACAATAGCCAAAGAGTGAAAACAACCCAAATGTTCTTAACTGATAAATGGAAAAATTTTAGTATATCCATTAATGGAATATTATTCAGCAATAAAAAGGTTTGATATAATGATACATACTAAAAACATGGATGACCTTGGAAATGTTATTCTAAGTGAAAGAAGACAGATGTGAAAGACACACATTGTATGTTCCATTCATAGTGCATCATGCGACACTGCATGCTGACACTGAAGTTAGAATCAAAGTGCAGCTACAAAAGGGCAGCCACCTGGATCAAGTCCATCCTGGTAGCTGTCAGAAAGCACAGCACGTTCACTAACGGGGACCAGCCTTGCTCCCGTTGTCAGATGGAATTTCCGAGGAGGCCGTGGCTTCTTCAGGGATCTGTCATCCAGTAGTGAAGGGAGTGGTCTCTGGAGGCAAACCTGCCTGGGGCTGCCCCAGCTGCACTGGCTCTCAGAGAGTGACCTGGCTGCGTGAGCAGGGAGGCCAAGCCCACCAACAGCCTCAGCACACCCCCAGCACCTGCTGCGAGCAAGCTGCATGGCTTCCCCAAGTGTGGATGCGACAATATCATGAGTAATTACAGATTCCCTTTCACTGCATCCCAGGCTCTCCTGGTTCATGTGTGATACTCTGCACTTGGGGTGGAGGTGTGGTGACAGTCGCAAAGTGCCGAGCCTTTCTTTCCCATGGCCCTGATGCACGGTTTCCAGATACCAGTCACGAAGGAAGTTCTTGAGATTATGGACCTTGTCCTAGTCACATAGGGCTGCTAGGACAAAGTGCCATAGAGTTGGGGGTAGTGGCACGTATTAAAAAAAGAAATGTATTTGTCACAGTCTGGAGGCTGGAAGTCCGAGGATAGCATCCCAGTGTGGTGAGGTTCTGGTGAGGGCTCTCTTCCTGGCTTGCAGATGGCCGCCTTCTCACTGTGTCCTCGTGTCAGGGAGAGAGCGAGCTCTGGGGTCTCTGCTTCTTACCAGGGCCCTAATCCCATCACTAGGGCCCCACCCTCATGGTCTCTTCTAACCCTGAATAATTCCCAAAGGCCCATCTCCAAATACCATCAAGTTGCGTGTTAGGGCTTCAACATAGGAATGGGGCAGGGGGGAGGGGAACGTGTGTTCAGTCTATCAGATCCCCCTAGTCAGCCCCACTCTGCCCATTTAGGGGCAGATTGTAGGGCTCAGGCGGGACACAGTGGTGGAGGAAGCATAGGTTCTGCCTCCTGGGAATAGCTCAGCCAAAACAAGGACAGGACAGCGGGGTAGACAACAACCAGTGTGGTAACTAGCAGGAACCCCAAGGTGTCACTTTCACCCTTAGGTGAGGAAGTTGGCTGAGCACCCACACACGGCAGAGTATAGACCATGTTCCCTTCAAACGCGGCTCACTTAACATTTCTAAACCCTGCAAAGGGGCAGTGCTACCTTATCTCCTGAGGATGGCCCTGAATGTAGAGGAGTCACGGGAGCTGCCCACTTCACCCACCAGTGACTCTTCACTCCCCACATTTTCCCCAAGGGCCTGATGTGCGCTGAGCTGGGGAAGCCCTGCCAAGATAAACTCTCCTTCCCAAAGGCTACAGAGGGCAGAAGGCCTGCAACACTGCCCACATCGAGCAGAAGGGACAGGGCAGAGGGGCACCTGTCTGGCTGACTGCTGTGCTCTGTGGGCAGATGGGGCCAGAGAGGACCCAAATATGGCTCCCTTTGTCACTTGGCCAAGGGGCCAGGCCACTGTGTACCGGGCAGCTTTGCCCCACAAGCCTCTGCTGCTGGGCCAGACCCCAGCGCCATGACCACAGCTCTGCATGCAGGCAGTGCTGGGACCTGTGCCCTGGCAGTCACAGGGGTCCTGAGCCAACAAGGGCCCCTCCTCCCTTGTTGTCTGAGGGGGAGGAATCAGAACTCAGACTGTGGAGAAGAAGGTGTTGGCCAGGAGGGAACCAGGGCAGGTGCCAGGTCCTGTCCATGCTGGGATCTGAGATTCTAAGAGGTGGGTTAGGGGTAAGGGGGGCAGAGGTTGGCCCATGGGGTGAGGGGAGTTCAGCAGAGATGGGGAGGACAGGACAACCTGGGAAAGAGCAGAGCATTCTCCCCAACCTCAGTCCCTCTCCTGATGCAGTCCTCACCTCACTCATAGACTCTGGAAGTCTCCCTTCGGGAAACACCTGGCCCCCGACTCCCAGGGCACTTCCTGAACAGCCGGTGCCGCATCCCAGGCAGCCCCTGCTCTGCTCTTGGGGTCTGTGCCTGGCAGAAGGGTGGCTGACCCTCGGCCCCTCTCAGCCTGGGCCCCAGCTCCTCCTGGTCCTGGGACGAGCAGACACACCCACCCTGTGCCTGATGGGCTGGTCATGCTTGTTCCCATAGGTGATGGTGTGTTGGGAGGGAACTGTTTTAGATACCAATGTAAATCTCTGTCCACATCAATTCCACACGAGTTCCGTCATCATATGGGAAGGCAATCATAGCTGTGGGGGGCTCCATGCAGGACCCCGAGGGCCCCTGAAGCCAGTCCCTGTGGCCACAGCAAGAAGCATCTGCTTCAGCTAGTTGGACAAGACTCTCTCCTGCCCAGAAACAGGCAAAGGGACTTCCCCCACTCCCGTTGTATCCCAAACACACCCGTGTGGACGGTCACCTCAACGTCTCCCCTCAGCCCAGTGCCCGCGCTCTTCCTGATGAGGGTTAAGCAGGAGCGGCCCCCTCTCCCCGTGTCCATGTTGTAGGCAGCTGCCTTCTCCTCAGCTCCCACCGAGCAGAACAAAAGTCAGCCAGCTCTCTCTATCCCAGGATTTTCCAGGGATACTGATAATGATGGGAGGCCCTGAGAAGCCTCCCTAAAGCAGGTGGGGCCTTGTGAGTGGGTTGTGGGAGGGATCAGGGCTTCCTCAGCATCTGTCAGTCCCTGGAGCATCTGAAGGGGCCCCTTACACCAGGAGGAAAGAGTGGGGCCTGCCCCTGTGGGTTCCTAGTGCCTGGCGTCTCCCAGTTCCTCTGCCCTCCCTCACAGACGCCCTCCACGGAGCAGCACAGCCCCAGGACAGAGGCAGCAGCCCTGAGAGCATTTTCCAACACAACTACATTTATTTACATTTACACTCGAGGTCCCCAAGGCAGTGCTTCCCACCCCCCGCCCCTTCCCCCCAGGCCCTCCCTTCCTGCTCTCCCCATTCAGCCACCCTCTCCCTCCCCTCCATCCCCTACCCTCCTCCCTTTCTGCCCTCCCTATTCAGCCACCCTCTCCCTCGCCTCCCTCCCCTACCCTTCTCCCTTCCTGCCCTCCCTATTCAGCCACCCTCTCCCTCCCCTCCCTCCCCTACCCTCCAAAGCTAAGGCCCAGCAAGATCAGCACTGGGGGAGAAGAAGCTTTTGACTGCTTTGGGGCATCGGATGCCAGAGCCCCACCCTTGGAGATTGGCACCAAGAGTCTGCCCGGAAGCCCCTACTGGCTACAATGCCGCTTCTTCTTCTTCCTGGAGACCAAGAGGTCACCCTTTCTCTTTTGAGACTGTGAGGGGCCACCGAGCCCCCCAGCCAGGGATTGCTCCCCAGAGACCCTGAGCCCAGGCCCTGGGTGGGGTGTCTTTTCAGCAGGGGATGGGCTTCCGAAGAGAGGTCGCTTCTTGGACTTGGTAGCAAGAGAGGGTGCTAGGCTGAGGCCTCTTCTTTGAGCAGATGGGGACTGAAGAACTCCCTGGGGTCCCCATTTTTCTGGGCTGAGAAGGCCCAAGGCAGGGACAGGGCTCTGGGGTAGCCTCCAGGGCAGCAACTTGTGCTGGGAACCCAAGAGGAAGGCCAGGCTGGGGAGCTCCTCCTCCTCACTTGACCCCTGAACCAGTCCGTGTGACTCCCTGACAGGAGACCCTCCAGGGAGATCCAAGGCGTCCTTGGTCCCCAGGCCAGGGCAGGTGGGTCTGTGGTCCTGGGGAGGAGAGAATGACCGAGCAGCCCTCAGCCCGGAGGAATCCTGACATCCCAAAGGCACCGCAGGGTCTTTGGACCTGGCCATGCCGGTGCGTGCTCTGCCTCGTCCCTGAGGGTCCCGGGCAGCCGTCTGGGGTGGGCAGGTTTCCATGTCAACCCCTTGTTGGGGGTCAGGGATGTCTCTCTCTGTTCCTTGAGCAGCTGCAAACTTAGAAGGACTTGAGTCCAACTGGGCCACGCCATGACTAGGGGCTGCCCTCGCATGCTGTTTCTCCTTCAAAGGTAGGAGGCGCTTCTCCACCAGCTGCGGGAGGAAACGGGGCACTTACTGGCGCTGCCCCAGGTGTGAGCAGGGCCCAGGGTAGTGGAGACCAGGGCACTTGGGCGGGAGGCAGGGAAGCCTGAGGCAGCTGGGCTTTATGTCAAAGAGAGAGGGTGTGGCTCTGCTGGGCGTCCCCTTGGGCCTCACTGCAGCTTGCATCCTGACTCCTCTCCCTGGCTCCTCTCCATCCCACTCCCTCTGAACCTGCCTCTTCGCACCCTGTAGTGGCTCCTCAAGAAGCCGAGCATCCCCAGCAGGGTGGGGTTAGACATTCAGGTGGGCCTTGTGTGCTGGGTCCCTCCTGCCCCTCCTGCTCACCTGGGCAAGGGTGAGTCCTTCCTCCTGCTCCAGCTCCTGGCTTAGGGCCAAGAAATCCATCTGTGGATCTGGGGAAAGCAATTCTTCCAGGAATCGGGGGTGAATGACGGCCTCTACCTGGGAACGGAAGGAAGAAGGTGTGAGTTTCCTGTGCAGGAAGTAACCTGGAGGCAAGGACACCTGAAGGAGATGCAGAAAGCGGGGAGCGCCCCGTACCCACCTTCCTGGGGCTGTCTCATATCATGGCAACCACCAGCTACACACACAGACCACAGACCTGGTAGCATACACACATACAGACAGAGACACACAAAGCACACACAGACACACAAACAGACCCACATATGACACAGGAAAAGACACAGACACAGGTAACCTACACACTCCACACTCACACCCACAAAGACACACAGTAACAAATCACAGATACAAACACACAGCAACACACAGACACACACAATCACATACACAGACACTCAAATCCATGGAAATACACACGCTGCTGAATAGCTAAGGAACAGAGCTTAATTCCAAGGACCTGGGAGTGCCACCCCCCAGAATCCTGCAGACCCCAGCACTCCAGGCCAGCCCACCTTGGTGACGAAGTCTTTCTGGGAACACAGCTTGTCAATGTAGCTCAGGAGGCCCGGGTCTGGGGGTGTCCAATCCTCTTCCTGTGGCTGCTCCACTTCGCCCTCTTCCCGTTGTTTTTCGGGCTGCCCCGTGGCCCCGAGGGGAGGCCCCAGCAGCTCCTCCATGATGTCCACATACTCCTGCACCACTTCTGGGGGGATCTCCTCGGGGACTTTGGTCTCTGCTGGCCTCTGGGGCCTGGGTGGTGGCAGGCGGGCCTTGGTCTCTATTCGCCGGTGGGGCCTGGGTGGTGACAGGCGGGCCTTGGTCTCCGCTGGCCTCTGGGGCCTGGGTGGTGGCAGGGAAGCAGTCGGGACCTTGGGGCCGGCCTTGCTGGGAAGGTACACTGAGGCAGAGAAGGAGGAGGCCGAGCGTGGTGAGGGCCGCTCCTCCTGCCTGCACCACACAGGGGAGGGCAGGGCTTGGGGATGTGAAGTGGGTCCCAGCTGGTCAGGACCACCTGAACCACAGCACCCCCAGAGGAGACGCGCAGGAGGGCCACATCTGAGACAGCATCGCTTGGGAGGAAGTTTGGAGCCACCAATATGCCATGTACTCTCCCCGCTAATCCCTGCTTCCTGGGCAGAGCATATGTGGAGTTTTGGATGGGCGAGGGGAGAGAGTAGCTAGGAAACTTGACCTGGTCAATACCCAACATATGCTTCCGGAAGCTGTCCTGTTGGAGGGAGCAAATCCCCCTCTTGAAGGGAAGCATGGGGTGTGAGGACAGTGGTCTCCCTTGGCCCCTTTGGCCTTTGCCATGGCTCCTGTGGAAATGTGGGAAGCTGTACCTGGCTGCTTGGCCACCTCAGGGGCCGGGGGTCCTTGAGGTTCAAGCCTTGGCGGGGCTGGAGGAGGCAGGCTCTGGGGCTCCTTCATCCACTGCGCTTTCTGAATCTGCATCTCCTCCTCAGCCTCGAACTCCAGGAACCTGGGGGTGAAGGAGGCCCAGGCTGTGCGGAGAGGGTCCAGGCCCCCTGTCCCCAGGACCAGGCAGCGGCCGAGGGCAGGGATGGGAGGCAATGCCTCGGGTGGGCTGTCCAGGCCCTCACTGGGTCTCATCCCCCAGTCCCAGGAGGGAGCTGCTCCCAGAGTTCTGGGCTCACCCTCCCTCACCCGGCCCCTGCAGAGCCCATGGCATCAAAGGGGCTTCCTGACTCAAGTCAGGGCCACGAGGTCCAGGAGGGTCCCGGGGGACTCCTCCTCCAGGTTTCAGCTGCCCAGCGGTGGGGTTGATGGCAGACGGCGTCAGGGATGATGCCCAGATGCAGGAGTCCTGAGGCTGGGACTGCGGGTCCCTGAAAGATAACCCAGGGGCACGAGGCCCGGGAGACCCCTGGTCGGGAGGAAGCAAAAGCTGAGCCCGGAGGACAGGGCCCCTTTCCCCTGAGGCTGAGGTCTGTCTGTCTTCACGGAGGGCACTGCCCAGGAGCAAAGGCGGTCAGGCCAGAGATGGGTCTCATGGTGTCCCGGATACAGGTCTCCCCTGCCCAAACTCCCTGGCCAGGCTGGGATGGCAGAAAACCGACTTCTGGCCACTGCTGTGAGGAGCCTGCACCCCACTCTGTCTATAGTCACTAGCGCCCCTTCTCCTCATCCCCACAGCTGGAGGTGACCCACTTTGGGTTGCGACGCTGGCTGCTCCCGCCATGACCTCCAGTGTCAAGGCAGGGGTTGGCCCAGGCCAGGCAGGGGGTGCTTCCCAAAAGGGCAGGACAGAGACCCCAGAACACTCTAGGTGGCAGGAGCAGCTTCCTGAGGGAGCCAGGGGCCCAGAGCATCCTGTGTTTGTCCACACCCTCCTCATGCTCCATGCTGAGAAGCCACCACGGCCACCAGGCCTCCGTCATTCAGTCTCACTCTGCCCCGCGGGCCCTGCCCCCAGGACCCCAGACTCACTTTTCCGCCATCTCGTAGAAGATCATCCGGTCAAAGTTGCTCGTGTGCTGCCATTCGAGCACGGCCCGCCACAGTCCCTCCTCCAGCGTCATGGTGGGCTTCCGCCGGGCCAGGGATCGGAGAACTGGGCTGTAAACCAGTGCAGTCAGCCCCAGTCTATAAGCCCACCCTTCATCCCGAGTCCACCTGGTCCCAACACCTGGCCCCTGTCCTCCCCACACCTGTCCTGCCATCTGTCCATGTCCTGTTCTCCCCTATGTGGGCTCCTCAGGCCCCAGGACATGCCCCCAAGATCGAACATCAACACAAGCTACGGAGTGGCCTCTCCGACTGCCCCTCAAGTCCTCGGTGTTCTGATGTTGAGAAGTGAACTCAGTACTATGGGTGGAACATATGTGTCCCCAACATTCCTGTGCTGAAGCCCTCAGCGCCGGTGTGTCGGTATTTGGAGGCAGTCATGGTTACAGCAGGTCATGAGCGTGGGTCCCAGTCATGGAATCCGAGCCCTGATAAGGGCAGGAGGAGACGCCAGGGCTTTTCCTCTCAGCCACCAGAGGACACAGCCGAGGCAGCTCTCTCCAGCCAGGAAGAGGGCCCTGACCAGACACCCAATCTGCTGTCACCTTGATCTGGGATTTCTGGCCTCTGGAACTGGGAGACATGAATGTGTCTTGATAAAGCACCCAGTCTATGGGATTTGTTACAGCTGAGCCTGAGCTGACTGAGACAGCGTGCACACAGAATGACCTGGGAGCGAGGGTTAAAGTGCAGGTTCCTGGGCCCCAGGACTGAGATTTAACCAGCTTCCTGGGGACTCTGGAGCAAGGCAGCCCCTGGGGATGCAGCTTCAGGGTCCTGAAGCATGAGGAGCAGGAGCACACGTCCAGAACCAAAGCAGAGCAGTGTCAAGCTCACTGCAAGCAGCCGGGTACAGCTTCCCACATTCCCACAGGAGCCATGGCAAAGGCCTGTGAGCCTGGGGCAGCTCCACTCCAAGAATCAGGGTCCCCAGTGCACCGGGACTCCGCTCCAAGGGGGAATGCAACCAGTTCCAGGGTGCAGGGGCAGTGAGGTTGTTGGGGATGAACATGGGGCCGCCTTCCACCTACACCCCAGGCAGGGGACTTCCCTAGGGGAACGGTTAGTGTGTTGCACGGTGGATGTGCTCAAGCTCCCATTTGCTCATCAGCGGGAAACACAGGGTGACAGAGGTGCCACAGGGTGGAGAGAGGCAGGGACTGGGAATGAAACCACAAACTCTCCTGGATGCTGACGTTGCTGCCTCACAGTCACCACAGTCCACGGCCCTGGGCTGCTGGGCTCGTGGTGCACTCAGAGCTATCACTGGAGCCTATGGCTTTGGGGAGCACTCTCCTAGATGGCCTAGTCCTGATAATGATAGTAATGGGGACAGTAATCATAATTGCTATCATGTAATATGTCATAGCATGTGCCAGACACTGTGTTATACATGTCATATGTGAGCTCAAGTCATCTCTTCGCCATCCTCTGAATGAAGCATCATTGTCCCTTTTTCTAGGAGGGATTGAGGGTGAAGATGCAAATACCTGCCCAGCATCGACCCTGGTGCGGGGCCCAAGCCCATCCCCCTGTGCAGGCTCCACCCCCGTGGTGCTGGACCTGGGCAGAACTGCGGGCATGTGCCAGGTTCCCGCCGGGCCCTGCAGCTCCTCCCCCCAGCCCCATGTGATGTGCTCCTGGCCATCAATACTGGGTTCAAGGAGAGGCACTGGAGTGTGTACTCAAAGACCTAAACCCAAACCGTCGCTCACGTCACACCAGGAACCCTCTCTGACCTAGGTCTTCTGTAAACGTTGTTGTGAAAATTATTGAAAGTAAGGATTGGCTGGACTCACGGGACAGTGACGGGCAGTTGAGGCCCCTGACAGTCTGTTCTGAGCCACAGCCAGATTAATGTTGTTGAAAATGTACCTTCCCGTAGTGCAACCCATCACCCTCACAACCGCCCTGCAAGCTCCCCTGAACAGCGTGACCTCCTGTCCATTCAGCAGCCTCTTTACGTGTGAGCTGCAGGACGAGCTCTGGTGCCCCAAGGACACTCACATGAGGAAGCAGGAAAGCGCTTCGGTGTCAGGACTCTGGGGAAGGTGCCTACGGGCCAAGGGCTTGTAGCGCTGCCAGAGTCGGAAGTTCTCATAGACACTCTTGGGATTACAGGAGTCGTCTGGTGGGGCCTTGGTCTGGGAGGGAGCCAGGCTGCCCTCTCCATGAGCCCCTTGTGGCCATGGCCCAGCGTGGGACATGATGGGGGGCATCTGGGCAGCCGGTGGTGGTGGTGGTGGAACAGGAAGGCCCTGGGACCAGCCTCCCTCACAGGCCTGGGTGCCCCCAACCAGCTGGGCAGCCATAACAGGCACCACAGGAGCAGCTGCCAGGAGTAGGGGAGGTGGACACACGACACCTCCGCAGAGGGCGCCTGGAGCCTGCCAGACAAGGGGGTTCTGAGTTAGGACCAAGGTCTGTGCCTGAGGGGCCTTCACAGGCCCCATTTCTGTCCTCATCTGGACAAAGACATTAGAAGCCCCAGCCCCACTCGGGCCGTGGCCATCCTGTCCTGCCACCAGAGGTGTGCTGGGGAAGGCAGACAGCACCAGAGGGCCGCCGGGAGGAACCGCTGCAGTCACGAGGGGTGGCCCGTGTGCTGGGCCAGGAGCGGGTGTGGTAAAGGGCAGAGCCGTGAACACAGACAGGGAGGCGCCAGGGTTCACGGTCACGCCCGGTCCCAGCACTGGGTATGCTGTGGAGACAAAGGAAAGAGATGAATGAGCTGGGGTCTCCTGGTCCTCACTAGTCACTGGGGAATCAGAGGGGAGTCCCAACAGCTGAGGGCGTGTGACAGGGAAACTCTGCAGCTTGCAAGTGTCCCTGAGCGTGCATGGGATGCTCTGTTCCTCCACAGGAGTCGCTCCACTAGAGAGCCTGGCCCCGATCACCAAGACTCCCTGACCCCTGTCTCCGAAGAAGCAACAGCCAAGCCTTTGCTGCCCGAGGGTCTCCCTCAGGTGTCCCTGGCAGACCCCATCAGCCTCACAGGCATCTCCCAAGCCATGGGTCAGGGATGAGTCTCAGCGGCTTGGTGGTCCTCAGCATGCTCAGCAACAGGTGAGGGGCCTACCCCAGGGCAGTGCTCGGCACTGAGAAGGCCGGCAGGAAGCCAGAAGCTTCCGAATATTATGGCCACAACTTCTCTTCAATCTTCCTTTTCCTGAAGCTCTTGTAAACCCCTTTCTTTCCTAGCTCAAACAGAACAAAAGAAAACCACTGGATGGAAATCTTTCCCAAGCCAGCACCCTAGGAACCCTGAAGATAATCCATAACTCTTCACGCCCAGCATGCAAGTGATTGTCCTGGTACAGGACACTGTGGCACAGTGTCCTGACACAGGACCTGGCACTTGCTGTCCTGTCCCCACAGCAAGTGCTAAATGGGGGTCAGATTCGGACCACCCATTGCTCAGTGCTCAGTGGTCCCAGCTGCCACTCAGGAAGCTCGGTTACCAGGGAGCAGGTCTGAAAGGCAGTGGTGGAGTCCCCTGAGATACTGTCACCGCACAGCCAGCAACAGCTGCACACGATTAGAACTCAGCCAGCAATTGGTGAGCAGCAGGGCTATCAGGGGAGGTGCCCAGGGATTTCTGCAGCTGCTGGTCATGTTACAATAGGTAGTGGGACAAGGAGCATCTCTGATCCTTCTCCTTTGAGCTCCCAATAACTGACATAGTGACCAACCAAGAACCAGGGGTTCCCGGGCCACAGGCCAGGTAAGGCAAAGTTGTCTGGAACTCATCCCTGTTCACTACGACCTCATGCAGTCTCTAGTCAGGGGGAATAAGGGATACAGCACATGCACCTCATCATTCAAGACACACATCCTAACTTTAATAATAATAATAATAATAATAATAATAAAAGAACCATCTTCCTATTTGTGCGCTATTCTCCTTCCTCTACTGAAAAGGAAACCAGCCTTTCCAGACCCATCCACTGAGAACCAGCAAGAATCCACACCTGTCCCCATTTCATGAGGTAGTATAAATGGAATAGGAGCAAATTCTTCATCTCCACAGTAACACAAAGTGCAAAGGACAGGCCATGAGGAGAGGACAGGCCATGAGCTAGTAGACAAGAGGAAGTGGGTCTGAAGACCTGAGCTTCCACAAAAGGGCAAACAATTCAGAACATCTCAGGAAGTCCAGGCCATATGTTACCTGAACTTCCCCATTTGTCCCCACCCCTGTTGGATCAAAGCCAACAGCTACCTCAACTGACGGAGCAGCCAGCTCTGGGGCGGGAGCTGAGAGGCTCTGGGCTGTGGCAGTTATAGTAGCCCCCAGCCTCGCCCACCCAGAGGTTGTCATTACATGCTCTGTCACAGCCAACCCACCCAACAGTTTTCTGGCTGAGACCACTTCTCCCCACTCCTCCCTAAGATCTAGAAAGCTCCGCCCAAATCCCTCTGAACACTATGGAAGGGCACCTTCCAGGTGCCTGAAGACATGGCACAGGGCTCAGGCTTGCCCGTCATTCTCCCTGGGCCACCAGCACAACACGATCCCACCACTCTCTACAAACACACAATGACGTGACCTGTCCCCCTCTAGAAAGGATCAGTCCATCCACTCCATCCTTTCCTCTACACGGTGTATTCCCCCAGGCATCTTGATCCCTTGATCCACCTCTAAGGAGCCATCCTCCCTAACCACAGACTCAGGGTGCCATGGCCATCCCCAGGTGTGACGTCCTTGGGGACATCCAGTGCTCCCTCCCTCTTCAACATCAGCCCTATCAGCTGTCCCCAGGGGCAGTTCAAATTTGAATTCCCAAGGAGTTGAGGCATGGCAGACTCAGATAATGCCCCCATCCCTATAGGCTCACCTCCATTTGAAGCCATCCCCTCAGGCTGGGCACTGCCCACTGCTGTCTGGCAGTTTCCGCAATGAGAAAAGTCAAGGGTAGGACACAGAGAGTGACCTGGCTCAGCAGATGCTCCTGAGTCCAAGTGGAGCAGGGAAAATTTGAATGTAAATAGGTTTAGAACATAGGACCCCAGACATTCTGCAGAGGGGGAGGGGCAGTGGGCAGCTGGTAGGGGTGGGGGACATTCTGTGAAGGGCTCCAGCCACTAGGCAAGAACCTGAGTTTCCCTTCCAACTGGACGGCAGCAACACAGATGGCGTGCACCTCTTTAGGCAACTTTTAAATTGTCCTGACTCACAGCAAAACCTTCTACCTGATGTCGCCTTTACTTCCATTCTTTATGAACAGACCTACTTTTGTGCCAAGCAACCCATGCTCCTTCCCCCTTTGGCTTTTTCCCACTCTTGATGAATTTCAACAGGGGCCGCACTTCCTGAACAAAATTCAGAACACGTTTTCAGTCTGAGAAACACAGAAGTTCTCAGGAAGGCAAGGGGACTGGGTGTTTGAAATCAGGATGGTCTCAGCCCATCCAGGCTATTAGTTGGCTGTGTGCTCATCATTGTTTAGGAAGCAATCCTTGTGCCCCCGAGTCATGTATGTTGCTGGAATCTCTGTCCATACCAGCAGGCCAGCCTTACTTCCCATCCCCTTTCCTGGGAAGCCTCAGTCCAGGAAAGAGTGGCTATGCGACCTACAGTACCGAGACCAGAAATCCATTCATTTTGTTTCCTAGCATATTGTGATGGTGTTAAATGTTTATTTTTTATCTTTTGAATGGTTTTAATTTAACCAAGCAATACTTTTGCATGGTTCCAAATTCAAACTGTGCACAGTGGAATAGGCAATGACCAGCCTTCCTCCCATCTTTTCTCCCTGGCCACCACATTTGCTTTCCTGGAGGAAACAGGTGTTATCTGATTGTTTTTCATCTTTCCAGAGATATATTATGCAATCAAAAGCATAATGGGCCGGGCGCGGTGGCTCACGCCTGTAATCCCAGCACTTTGGGAGGCCGAGGCGGGTGGATCACAAGGTCAGGAGATCGAGACCATGGTGAAACCCCGTCTCTACTAAAAATAGAAAAAATTAGCCGGGCGCAGTGGCGGGCGCCTGTAGTCCCAGCTACTCGGGAGGCTGAGGCAGGAGAATGGCGTGAACCCGGGAGGCGGAGCTTGCAGTGAGCCGAGATTGCGCCACTGCACTCCAGCCTGGGCGACAGAGCAAGACTCCGTCTCAAAAAAAAAAAAAAAAAAAGCATAATGAAGTTATTTTTGCTGTCTAAAAATGCTTTCAGGTTTTGGGGGGTAAAAATTACTGTATTAATATGTTCCAATGCTTTCCTGGTATTTACAATGACTGTGTTTATCCTAGTAATGTGGCTTCTCTATTTCTGTAGGTAAATCCTAGAATAAGACATTGTACTGTTCCTTAAAATCACAACTATGCAAAAGAATACAGTGGCAGGATTCAGCAAGTATGAATAACAAATACCAAGTGGAATTTGAATTCAAGATAAAACAGTGAATTAGTTTTTATTATAATTGTGATCCATGTGATATTTGGAGTATACTTTTACAAAAAATCTGTTTTTCCTTTATCTGTGTTATTCACATTTCACCGGGATCTTGTACTTTATCTGGTAACTCTTTCCAAAAAAGTGCAACATATGAAGTGATTATTGTTAACCCTCCACTGTGAGAGTGAGAACTTGCAGTAAGGAGACTCAGGTGTGAATCTTGGCTTCACCACAAAACACAACCATTGCAGAAAACAATAGCAGGCTGATTTGATGAGAAGAAGTCAGGAGTAGCCATTATACCCTTCTCAGCTTCCAGGTTTAGTGGCAGTATGCACAGTTGTAAGGGACAGAAGGGCAGAACACCGTCTTTTCTTTCCTAACATAAAGCAGCTTACAATTCCTAGAACTCTGGTTTCTCCAGGAGTTAGAAATCCACAACCCATGTCCATTCTGAGACAAGCCAGGATGCTATCCACCAACGTCCCATCCCCATTCCCATGCATTCCCTCGCATGTGTGAACCCTGGCTGGCCTCTCTCAGCTCACTGTTGGCCTCATCTTCTCCATACATTCTTGCTGTTTGGAATCCAGTGTCATCGTATGTGCCTCTCTGCGTGAGAATTATTGTAGCCTGTCTTTAAAAAAAAAAACTTCATTCTCATTTTCACACTGAAATCACTGTCTGCTTATCAGCATCACAATGACAGGAAAGAGCACTCATGTTCTGTGTTGTGAACAAGGGGAGTGTTAGGATAACTGGTCAAAGGAGATGAGGAGTGAGTACTCAGAGCACAGCAACAAAATCTTCTGAGACACACGCCTCACTCCCTGCTGGGCAGGGTAATTTTGCACTGATGGGAGGGTGATGGGGAAGGGAAGAGGCCTTCAGCCGGATCGGTGCACACTGTGAACGTTCGCTGAAACACACCCTGTTGGCACTTATGAAGCATTTGCCCCTTTCGAAGACATTTGCACTCAAGAAGGCAGAGTTGCAGGAAAATGTAACAGGGGCCACACTGCAGGGGCAGGCGGTGGACTGCAAGTTTCAATCCCAAGGTTCTCCCCTCCTTGCCCCAGCTGCATGAGAAGGTCATTTCCTAACTCCTGTCCAATATTCTCATGAGTTCCCAGTTTTGTCCCAACTCTAAACCTGAATGGTCCAGCAAGCATTTCTATGAAATACCCCCACAGTGGCCACTGGGAGGGGAGTGACTGCCTGTCTGGGTGCTCCCAGGCCTTTTGTCCTCTGAGACAGAGCTGCCTCCTTACATGCAGTCCTCTTCCACTGTGCAACTCTACCTCCATCTTAGCTGAGAAGATCAACAGACAGCAATTCAAGCAAAATCATGGTAAACTTCCCAAAACAAAACCAAACCAAACAAACAGTAAAAGTTTTGGAGATCTTTCTGAGGACCTGATCTTTTATCATGGGGCAAAAACTTAAATGACTTTCAATCAACAATTTCATCTAAGAGGGATGTTGAGGCAAAATATCACACTCAGGCACTGAAAAAGGGCAGAATTCTTGGTTGCCTCCTCCCTTGTCAAGTCAGTGAACCGATGCTTTCTCAAGATGTTCACACACGGCTTTGATACAGGATTTCAATGAGTCTTTTTCTGAGCCAGTGATACAAAAAATATACTGTGGAACAATGTCTTGCCTCAATTCTGCAATTGCTTCTGCACATGTTTGAAGTCCTAGACCCCAAGAGGAGAGACCATCAAATTAGCCAAAGGTAATTTGTGAAGACTGGCCATGGGAAGTGGTGGCTAAAAGCCCTCTGGCCCCTGCTCTCTTAGCATTCCCACAGAAAGTCCTGTGCTGCACTGACTGCTGAGAAAGAACATCTCAGGGTTTGGATCCCCTGTTCAGAGTACACATGCTCTTCCACTCAATCACGGAACGGTAGAGGAATGGCGGCTCCATGCTGTATCCTGCAGAGCTCTCAGTCTCTGCACTTGAGGCCCTGAGCCGGTATAGATGCAAAGGCTCTTTAGTGTTATCACGTGGAGACAGAGGATAGGAATCCTGCAAATGAGCAGAAAGGATGTGATGATTAAAGTTCTTCTGAAGCTATTACAAACTCAAGTCAGTGAGTTGCTTCTCTACTAGTTTTTATGGCCAACTGGAATTCTGCACTGTGTTGCAGAGTCGGGGGTGGGGGAGTGTGGAATTGTTCCCCTACTATCTGCTGCTTTGTGGACAGAAATTGATCAAAGCTATAACAAAAATATCTCTAGAAATCATTTGAATACAATAGGAAAAACTCTGGGAACTGAGTCAGAAGAAAGTATCTTTCGGAGCCTGTTTTCCGGTCTAAAATTCTTTGCCAGAAATGTTCTTTAATGGAACCTCCAGACTGAGTAGGAAAACAGGGCACATTATTTTTTGAAAGGCATTAGCAGGAATGAAATAAATGCAGTCCAAACGCAATGCAAGACATGCAATTCGAGGATACTTTGCTTTAGGATAAACCCTCCAAAGGTAAACCTTTCAGCAAGGGTGTTACCTAAGTGCACTGACTGCAGGTTTGTATTACGGAAAATTAGGAGTGGTCGTTTCCGACGCGCTGGTTTCTCAGAGGCACGGTCACGGAGGTTCCAAAGAGGAGGCCTCGTCCGGCCCCAGGAAGTTTCCAGGCGCCGAGCCCCTCCATTTCCCCATCTCCTGCCGGGCCGGGCGGGCTCTAGGCCTGCCCCGTGCGCCTGCGCACGAGCCTTGAGGCGGGCGGGGTTCCGGCGGGCGGGGTTCCCGCGTGCTGCCAGCGGCCATCAACCGCTCCCAGCGGGGGTTGCTGGCGGTTCTGGGCGGGGAGACGCGTATCGCGTAGCGCGAGGGCAAAGGGCGGTTACCCAACGGCCTTCGCTTTCATGGCGTCCTCCTTGGTGTTACCTAAAACTAAAGCCAAGTGTGATTAGAAGGTAATCGCCTCCTGGTCATGTTCCCGCTGGTCACCAGTGTCCGCGGGGCGACCCCACATTGTGGCCAGAGCAGGCCTGTGGCTGCGTTCAAGGCGGGAGAGTTCATAGCGTTCCTCCTGGGGGCCCTGCGGGACGCCCAGGCAGCACTCGTTTCCCTTGCTCACCTGGCCCCGAAGTGAGGTGGGAGGTTTAACAAGGCAGCGGGAACCCCAAAGTGTGACTCCGCCATGCCTCTCACATTCCAGGCAATGCAAAAGCTTAAGGAAAACCTCAGCAGTTGAAACCGTGATGCAGTTCAGCAGAGAAGTAGCTCGTGTCCTCGTAAAATGAGTGAAGTTCTCACGGACGACCTCATTGAGTGAGTTGTGAAGCTCATTGACTTAATCAGAATGATCAGCCAGCATGCATGTTCCATTTGTCAATGATATGAGCAGCTGCAAAGTCGAAGAACAGGCCTTTAGTCATGGTCTGTTCACTTGGTAGCACAGTTGGTTGTGGATGCAAGAGTATGGCCAAAGTCAAGAAAAGCTTCTATGAGAATTGCTTATGTGGAATTTACAAATAAAAAGTAGTGGTATATTATTTGTAAATTGTAGGCTACACGTGTCTAAAATTTACTGCACACACGTGTGTATGTTGGGTGGTTGGGTTAGTGTATACTTGAGAATGTCAGGAAGTTTTGTTTTGGATTTTGGAGGGTGTGAGATTTGTGGGGTGGTTTTGTGTATGTGAAAATGTGTTTATATGAATTCTCAGTTTGGAATTTGATATGTATTTAATTGGTGAGAATCTGATATGTATTCACATGTGTGGGTTGGTGGTGTCTGTGTGGAGATTGCAGATTAAAGAAGGTCATAACTGGTCCAGGCGCGGTGGCTCACGCCTGTAATCCCAACACTTTGGAAGGCGGAGGCGGGCAGATCACCTGAGGTCAGGAGTTCGAGACCAGCCTGGCCAACATGGTGAAATCCCCTCTCTACTAAAAATACAAAAATTAGCTGTGTGTGGTGGTGCATGCCTGTAATCCCAGCTACTCGGGAGGCTGAGGCAGAAGAATCACTTGAACCCAAGAGGCGGAGGTTGCAGTGAGCCCAGATCGTGCCACTGCACTCCAGCCTGGGTGACAGAGTGAGACTCCATTCCCTGCCCCCCAAAAAAGAAGATCATAACTGTTTTTGTGAAAGTATGTAGGAGAGAGAGTTTATATTTAGAGGATATGAGATGTAAGATATGTATACCAGAAGAATTGGGGTTAGATATTTGGAATTTGGGTTGTGAAGATGTCTTTTCCATGTATTTTCCCAGATGAATGTTGGGGATTTGTATTTGTCTAATGTTTGGCAGATTTGGAAGAATTACCTTGTGCACGTGGGCAATAATAGAGAAAGTGCTTGTCTCTATTTTTGTGGATGTACACTGTGTTTGGTTTACATGTTTGGGGAACGTAGGAAGACCATTTGAGTACTCAGGACATGTTGCATGGTGATGTGTGTTTCTTTTCATGATTTTCAGGGGGTGTGTATGGCTGTTTCAATGTGTGAGGGCAGATCCATGTCTACTGGGGGACTGGTAGGGTGAATGTGTGCAGTTGTGAGGTGGAGTTTGTATGATTCTGTGTCTTGGAAGATGGTGGAGTTATTTCTGTGTGAGCATTTGGAAGTGTGATTACGTATGTTCAGGTATTGTGGGACTGTATGTGTATTTGGGGATATGAGGTGGCATGTTTGTATATTTGTGGTGTATTAGTTAATTGTGGGTATATTTAGGGCATGTAGAGAACTACATGAGTATTGCGTTTGCGTGTGTGTGTGTTCAAGGGCATGGCAGTTTGGATGAATGTTTTGTGGAGCTATGTGCTTGTATTTTTCAGTAAGTGGTTATTAGAGTTATATATTCTGGGAATTTAGTATGTGTGTGTCTGACAGAGAGATGGGGTTCTCTTTTTATACAGGAAAGTAAGAGAGTTGGATTTATATGTATTAGAGGTGTGTGATGTGGTTATTGTTTAGTATTTGGCAATGTGGGAGCTGGTTCATACAAGATTGGGATAATTTGGGATTGGAGAGTGTTTTTATGGGTATTTATAAATGATATGCTGGAGATATTTCCATGCATCTTGAGTGTGTATTCTGGTTTGTATGTATATTTATCAGCAGATAGATGAATTATCTAAGTCTATTTATAAAATATGAGATTGTTAGTATTTAAAATGTATTTCTTTGGAGAATGCTAGGGTGTTTGTACATGTGTTTGGGCATGTTTGGGGAATGGGGTGAGGAGGTTGTATTCTGGACATGTAGGATATTGATTGGATAGTGTTTCGGGGAATTCATACATTCAGGGATTGGGGATATTTGTGTGAGTGTGTATGTGCCCATGGGTATATGGAAATTGTGTGTGTGTATTAGAGTAGTATTGATGTTTTTATGTTTGTTTGTTTTTTTTTTTACGGGTTTTATCTGGGTCTGGGAGGGTGGGGTGTGTATTCATGGGTAGTTTGTGAGTGTGTATATGAGGGGTTTTGGGTATATTAAGACTTAGTGGTCCTCTGTGCCTGTCGTGAAATGTAATACTCGCAGAACTTGGTGTTGCCACTCGTATGTGTGTTCTCAGTGTTTGTGAGGTGGACGTATATGTACTTGATAAAAATAGTTTGTTGTTCTGTGTGTATTTCAGTTTATGTGGCTTCTGTATTTTGTATTCTGGGAGATGTGGGAGGTTCAGTGCATGTATTTGGAAACAGAGAGGCTGTGTAGGTTGTGTTTGCATTCAAGAATCATGGATTCTTATAGTTTAGAGCTGTGGGATTGTATGTGATTCTTTTTCTGGGTGATGCATGCATGACACAGGTGTTGTATACCTTGTGATTTTTTTTAGCGCCTATGCCTATAGGATTTTCATTATGTACAGTTAACAAATCTACCGAAAAGGATTTTCTTAAAAAAAAACAACAACAAAAGAAAAAAATTAGAAATTTGATTCCAGTGAGCTGTTTGCACATCAAGGAGTCCCAGCCATCAGTGCAAAACAAAGGTACACTCTGAAAGAACAAAGAGAGGTGTTATCTTTTATAGAGAAATTTCGTTGTCAGATTCCCAATCTGGTTCACTCTGCAAATGAGGGATACAAGCTTGTTTATTTCTGATTGGCTGATGCAAGTCACAATCTATTTCTTAAGTCCATATGACAAAATGGTACCCCTTGATTTAGGTGGCATAGACAGGAACAGACAGCTGTGAAAGTCCCAAGGTGACACGAGTACGTGGTTTTTGCAGGAAGCAGGGTACATGTGTGAGACCTGCAGTCAGCAAATTGCCGCTTGGCTCCATTTTGAGTTTAGGCCCAGTTAGCTACTCCTGATCCATCTTGAAGGATTAGTCCTTTTAGGGTTCATAGTATATATGGGTACTGTGTTCATTGTTCCTGTTTGTACTTGGGCACATATATATGTACATATATGGTTTTAGCAGTGATGTGAGCATTTGGGGCAGGTAGAGTTTTGTCTACAAATTTAAGTAGTAATTGGGCAGTCCGTCTGTGTATTTACGGTACAGGGAGCAGTCGTGTTGCTGGTGGGCTGCTTCAGGTTCTTGACTTTGCTGTACAGAAGAAGTCTTACTTTGAGAGCAAGTCTAATGTAAAAGTAAGCAAGAGAGGTTATTGCAAAGCGAATGTACGCTCTAACAGTCGATCAGAGTGGGCTGCTCAAAGGTGAGACAGCTCTGACTGACACTGGGGAAAGCTCCTTTATGGGAGCCTTCCATGACTGTTCATGAAGGGGTGGGAAGGGGTGTCACTGTTAATCACGCTCCGGGTGGTTCTCTGGCTGTTCGTGAAGGGGTGGGAAGGGGTGTCACTGTTAAGCATGCTCTGCGTGGTTCTCTGGACGCGCATGCGCTGTTGCTGCACATGCTAGTGCCTATATCACTCACTGTTAAGCACGCTCTGCGTGGTTCTCTGGACACGCATGCGCTGTTGCTGCACATGCTAGTGCCTATATCACGTGAATCATTAACATCTTAAATCTCTACCCAAGGGTGTGTTTTTCACTGTTATCATGAGCATTGGTCAACCCAGGGACACTAATCACGGGTTTTCGCACTTGCGTGAATTTGAAGATTTTCCCTTCTTCTTTACCACCTCCTTACTGCAGGACCTCCTTGGGCACTGCTGGATGGTTTGTTCTCTTCATCTGTTTAGCAAGTTTGTTCTCCTTTAATGGAGGCTATGACCACCCTATCCTGTCTCAATCGTGTATGTCTATTCAGGATACAGGAGGAGGTTGTGTTCTGGAGGTACGTAGTTTGGTTTTGTTTGTATATTTGGGGTGAGAGTTGAGGGTCCTACTCAGGGTGCAGGTACATTGTGTACATGTATTCCTATGAAAGGATGTGGCTGTGCTGGAGCTGGCTTGTGCTAGCTTGGGGTAGCCACTGGGCACGGCACATCTCTTCTCTGCTCTCTGTTCAGTGGCATTAGGTTGGTAGCTTAAAATTAGTCATGCTGAGATATTTACACCACATAAGCATCAGAAATCTAGGCTTTCCTACTTCCCCCTGGAGAGCATTTTATTAAGCAGTTAGCAACACACCACTGGGGTTTGTGTGTGTGTTCAGAATCTGTAAGCAGATGTTTGTATGAAGCAAGAATACTGAGACTTTAATGGGTGTGTATACTGGGATTCTACGTGTATTCTACAGAATGACCAGGGTGGATCATTCTGCATCACTGTGTTACTCCTAAATAGTTGGTTCATTCTTTAGGGTCAAAGAATCCTTATAAATGGTGGTTTCTGGCTCCTCCTCCCACAGATGGATGCAGGGGTACCTGCACCTAGGCAGGTGGTTGCTCCTTCAGTATCTGTGTGTTCTAGCATCTGGGTCCTCAGATGGGTGGACCTGGTAGACAGAACACTGTGCAGAGCGGAACTTTCCTAGATGTTGTCCATGTGATGGGCAGATTCAGAAAGATGTAGGGTTTCCAGGACAGGAGGTCAGATGTGCCATGTCTTCTCTCAATCCTGATGTCCCTGCTGATTCCTCTGGGGCATGGCGAGTGACAAGGACACCCTCTAACATACTTTCCACAAGATGAAAGCCTGCGGAACCTGTGCCTGCACTACTGTCTACCCCCTGGGTGGGGATACTGTTGGGTGTCAGGCTGAGAGCTGAGCCAGTTCTCAACCAGCCTGTCCCCATGGAAACCTGAGGCTTCGGGGCTAAGGCAGGACCTCCAGCAGGTACCCAATGTCGAGAATACGTGTTGGTTTCTGTGTTAGGAGTTTTGTCTCAGTGGAGTCATGGTAAAAAGAGGGAATCAAAGGCATGTGACATTTTCTTCTTTCTCTGGCAAAGTGAGGAATTAATGTTGACCGTTTCTTTCTGAAGTTCCGTACAGAAAATGTATACTCAGCCTGAGGAGCCCAAGGTGACTCCTTAGCTGCACTTGGAGAAGGTGTCATCTGGAGTCTTCACAAGGAGTCTTCAGGCACAAGGGCCTGAATCTGATTTCTCATGGGAGACATCGGGCAGACCTTGACAGTCCCACCTAGAGCTGGGCTGTAATTCTAGGGACAAAGTGGAGGAGCAACAAGGAAGTGGTGGGGAGCACACCTTTAGAACCTGGGCCTGGGGAGGGCAGGCCAAGGAAGCCTGAGTTTACATGGGCTTAGGTCCTGGGGCAGAAGCCAGACACAGAGCCTGGGCAGCCAGATTCACTCCGGCCTGGGTTGTGGGTGGGAGTGAGCCTCCTCTTGTGCTCCTGTCTGGGGCACCCCTGAGCTGCAGGTGAAGGTCTTAGTTGCACCTCAGCAGGGATGAACAGCCGGGCCTGGTGCTAAGGAGTGAGGAGGGTACAGTCAAGGAGAGGAGGCACTGATCTGTGTCCCTTAAGCAATCTGGAGTATGATGTGAGATCCTGTTGGGCGGCCTCCCACTCACGTCTCCTGGATCTTCTGTCACTGGGAGGCTGAGGACCCCAAGAGAGAATGGATTCACTTCCCCCCAATGTGTTCATCTGGTTGTGGGTCCCCACTCTCTCAGCACACTGGGTGCTGGCCCTGCGGGTGTGGGAGAAGCCTGATAGGGCTGGGGTCAGGGAAATGACACGGGCAGAGCTGGGCAGGCTCTGTCCTGAGGGCTGCTGGGAGCTGGGGTCTGGAGAGACAGGGAAGCCCCCATGAGAAAATGTGGCTCTGATGTTTCTTTTTTTTTTTTTTTTTTGAGACGGAGTCTCGCTCTGTCGCCCAGGCTGGAGTGCTGTGGCCGGATCTCAGCTCACTGCAAGCTCCGCCTCCCGGGTTCACGCCATTCTCCTGCCTCAGCCTCCCGAGTAGCTGGGACTACAGGCGCCCGCCACCTCGCCCGGCTAGTTTTTTTTTTTTGTATTTTTTAGTAGAGACGGGGTTTCACCGTGTTAGCCAGGATGGTCTCGATCTCCCGACCTCGTGATCCGCCCGTCTCGGCCTCCCAAAGTGCTGGGATTACAAGCTTGAGCCACCGCGCCCGACCGGCTCTGATGTTTCTGAGAACCCTGTCGACGGGTTCTCCTTTCTTTCCAAAGGCTCAGGATGCCCCTGGAGTGGCAAGTGCATCTCAGCTTCATGTTTCTTTCTTTTTTTCTTTTTTCTTTTCTTTTCTTTTCTTTCTTTTTTTTTTTTTTTTTTTTTTTTTTTTTTTTTTTGACAGAGTCTCCCTCTGTTGTCCAGGCTAGAGTGCAGTGGCATGATCTCGGCTCACTGTGACCTCCGCCTCACAGGTTCTAAGCGATTCTCCTGCCTCAGCCTCAGGAGTAGCTGGAATTACAGGTGTGCACCACCGCGCCCAGCTAATTGTGTATTTTTAGTAAATATGGAATTTCATCATGTTGGCCAGGCTGATCTCGAACTGCTGACCTCAGGTGATCTGTCCTCCTCGGCCTCCCAAAATGCTGGGATTATAGGCGTGAGCCACTGTGCCTGGCCAGCTTCATGTTTCTGATTGGGTGACCCAACCTTCCATATTTTCTCTATTGCACATGGGGCCACAAGCCCAGCAGAGGGAGCCACGTGATGGATGTGCCCACCTGCTGACCCTACAGCCACCACCTCCTCCCTCAGACTCACCCGAGGATTTGTGGGCCTTGCTCCTTACCGGGCGTTGCCTTATGGCCTTTTCTTCCTCGTGGTGAATCCTCCCGCCAATAAAATGTGCCAACATCACTTCCTTTAATGTTCTAATAGCCACTTCCCTGTGGTACAAATGGATTCCTGGTGGCTCTCGCTGCCCCCTCATGTCCTGCCCTAACATAATGAGGGTATGTTGTACTAGTTGTATTGTATTGTGTTTTGTTGGCAGGATGGAGCTCTGTCTGCTTTTATAATATATGTCTTAAATAAAAATGCACTGTAATGTATACCAAGTTGATCTTCTTGGATTTCTTTGTTTTGAAATGGGAAGTCATGGATCCTGAGTTCTAAGGGGGAAGTACATGTGTCTCTTGGTCTTGAATCAGCACAGAAAATCTCCCATGCAGGTTGCATGAATGGAAATTGCTAGAATCGCTGAAATCAGCCTGAGCCATTTGTTCTGGGCTCAATATTTTTGAGGAGTGTATGTCATGAAACGTATCCTGCACTACCCCCTTCTCTCTATGAACAGAAGATATCCTCAACTGTGTGCTGGGTGGCCTCTCTGTCCAGCCCCTTAGAAGCCCCTGACTGTTCTGTTTCCCAGGAGCTGATAGGAAAAAGGATCTGTTCCCATCTCAGTCCTCACTGGGCCCTGGTGCCCTACAGTGACACAGTGGTGGGTCTGAGGACACTCAGAAGGAAACAATGAGGCCACGAAGGAACTGCCCCTTCAAAGGAGGCTGTGCTGATGCCCATTGCAGGAGCCTGGGGTCAAAGGAAGGATATTTAGCAGGCAAGACCAGGGAAGGCAGAATGGGCCAACCAGGGAAGGCAGAATGGGCCGGCACGGCAGACACTAGGAACAGAGCAGGGAGAGCTGGGGGTCAGGAATGGAGTGGGAGGCAGTCTTTGACTGCACAAAGAGGTGGAGGGGGCATGTCAGGGCATATGAAGTCCCTCTACCCACAACACAAGAGTCCCCAGCCTCTCGTTCCTTGCCCAGACTCATTTCCTGGGGCTGTAAGTAGGGAACACAGGGGGAGTGTCAGCCTGGGGCTCAGTGGTCTAGGTCCTTCTTGCAGATCAAGACTTTATTCAACCATCCTTTGAGTAATAAGTATGTCCATGGTGTCTGCAGGTTAGAATTGGGATATTTAAGGAGCCCAGGGCCTTCTCTTGGGAGTCACCTCAGGTTCCTAATGAAAGGTGGAGGCAAATGTAGCTGGAGGTATCCCAGGAGAGACAAGCCCAGGCCCAGCATGGGAAGCAGGCAGTGGGAGATGGGGTGTTCTCCCAGCGAGGAGATAGCTGCTGTGCTGACAGCGGGCACTGGAAGGGGCTGTGGTTGGGTGATCCTCCCCCATGAGGACCCGTTATTGTTGGGGGAACTTCACTGCCAGAAGATGTAACTGAAATGTCACTTCCTGTTTGAAATGTCTTCTCTGCACTCAGCACTCCCCCAGTGGCAGGGAAGTTTCTCAAGGGGCAGCCATGGTCAGGTCAAGGGTACAGGCTCTGGAGCCAGACTGCTGGCTCAAATCCCAGAAGCCCCAGCATATACCTGACTTTTGTGACCTTGGGCAAGTGTTTTAACCTCTCTGAGCCTCAGCTTACTTATCTGTAAAATGAGGATAATGGTGCTAACTCCACAGGGTTATAAAGATTGGCATTCATACATGTAAAGTGCTTGGAGTAGTGAATACTGTATTGTAGGTGCATATGGCATAACTGTTAGCTAATGTGCTTACTAGTCTATACGGAACATTTCCCATGTTCCCATGGTCTATGCTGCCCATTTCCTTAGTATAGGCCCTCTCCCATCTAGGTACGTATGGCATAACTGTTAGCCCATTTCCCTAGTATAGGCCCCCTCCCATCCACACTCAGAGTCCCCTCTTCTGATGGCCCCAGGGGAGCATGGGCTCCTTTCTCTTGCCCCTAAATCTCCAACTTCAACCTCTGTCTCACAGCAGAATTAATGCTGGAAACCTCTGCTCATACAGGATTTAAACCTCAGACACAGGGAGTTGACCTGTTCACCTTAGAATCCTCTGGGGCACCTGTTACAGTGTCTGTACCAAGGAGGCAATAAAGAACAGGGGAACAGACTGGAGCAGAAGGACCACCCAGCAGAGCCAAGCCAGATCACTGACCCTCAGAGGCCTGATGTGAATGCTTATGGCTTCAGTCCATTGGATTCTGCAGTAATCTGCTGATCTACAGTATTACCACGGTGAATAACTGATAAACCTGAAAATGAATGTGTGCCTTGTGCCAAAACTGCAGATGCCCCATGAGCAGGAAACCTCAGCAGCAGAAACAATTTTATATGAGGGAATGTACTCTCTCCTTTGCATTTTTCCTTAAATCTGTAGTTTTAGCCCCTCACTTGTCTCCACAGAGCCTCAGTCACTTAATCTAATTGCTGACTGAACATCTCCAGGAAACTGTGTGTATGTGTTTGTATTCATAGTATATTTACTTATTATCTGTTTACTTCCATGGGGTGTAGTCTCCATAAAAGAGTAGTCATCATTGTATTTGTTGGTACTTAATAAATAATCATTGAATGGGCCGGGCCTGGTGGCTCACGCCTGTAATCCCAGCACTTTGGGAGGCCGAGGTGGGCGGATCATGAGGTGAGGAGATTGAGACCATCCTGGTCAACATGGTGGCCCATCTGTACTAAAAATACAAAAAAGTTAGCTTGGCATGGTGGCACATACCTGTAGTCCTGCTACTCGGGAGGCTGAGGCAGGAGAATCGCTTGAACCTGGGAAGCAGAGGTTGCAGTGAACCAAGATCGTGCCACTGCACTCCAGCCTGGGGACAGAGTGAGACTCCGTCTCAAAAATAAAATAATAAATAATCATTGAATGAAGGAATCAAAAGAATGTGGTCTCATGTTGGGTGCCCTTAGTTCATTCCCTGAGAGTTTATGTTTTGTTTTTTAAAAGAAGTGAAGAAAGGGGGTATAGTTGCATTGAAGGAGAAGTTAAACCATGACTCGGGCCCCTAAATAGTCTCATCTGACCCCATATGCTGCTGTGGTACTAAAGTGTCTCAACAGAACTGTCCTTAGTCAGCCGCCTTACACCTGCCCCGATTAGCCACTGGGTATGAAGCTTCCACAGAAAGAGGCGAGAACTCAGCACGGGTGCTCTCCATAGCTGAAGCAACCCTGGGAGGGCCTGACAGCCAAGTCTGTCTTCCAGCAGTATTCCCAGCAAATGGTGAAACAAGTCGTTCGTCAAGGAGGGATCTAGGTGGCTGATGCCCGCGTCCACCGCAGTCTGCCTCTGTTCAGCTTGAATCCCTTTCTTCATTTGTAGTCTGAGGGTGGAAGACAAATGCATGTGTCTGTGTATTCAGGATTATAGGAGGTGGAGGTCTGTACGTTTAGGGTAGTGTGTCTTTGTGCATACAAAGTTGGAGTTTGTATTTGTATGAATTTAGGAAGTGTGAGGGGCTGTGTATGTATTAGGGAGGAAAGCCACCACATATGTTTGTGGTAGAGTTGGAGTTTTGTGTATAATGTGAGGATTCTTTTGGATTATATGTGTTCTAGACTGTGGGTAGTTTATGTGGATATTCAGAGTATATGTAGGGAGTGTGTATATGTATTTGAAGGAGGGTAAAGTTATGTGAAGTATCTGTTGAATTCTGGTGGGATGAGGCACGTGTGAATTCATGGCTTGTGCAGGTTTTATGCAGCTGGCCTGAGAAGGCTGGAGTGTGTAATATATGCATTTGGAGATTGAGAGTTGGTGTGTCTGTGCGTTTATTTGGATCATGGAAGATTGTAGATGTGTATTTTTTTTTTTTTTTTTTTTTGAGACGGAGTCTTGCCCTGTTGCCCAGGCAGAAGGAGTGCAGTGGTGCAATCTGGGCTCACTGCAAGCTCCGCCTCCTGGGTTCATGCCATTCTCCTGCCTCAGCCTCCCAGTGGCTGGGATTACAGGCGCTCGCCACCATGCCCGGCTAATTTTTTGTATTTTTATTAGAGACGGGGTTTCACCGTGTTAGCAGGATGGTCTCCATCTCCTGACCTCGTGATCTGCCCGCCTCGGCCTCCCAAAGTGCTGGGATTACAGGCGTGAGCCACTGTGCCTGGCCGTAGATGTGTATTTCTAACTCTAGATAATTAAGGATGCATATTTGGGGAGTTTTGAGAGGATTGTGTGTGTGTGTGTGTGTGCAACTGCGCACACGTGTGTGTGTGCAGTGTGGTATTTCTCTGTTTTGGTGGGTGGGGTATGCATCCATCAGAATATCCCAGATTATCTGATATAACAAATAATTCTGCATCTCAGTGACTTCCAACAACATAGGTTTCTCACGTATGTTACGTGTTCTCCATTGGTTGGCTTTGATCAGTTACTGGTCCTGTGCCTTGGATCCAGATGGGGGGAGCAGCTTCATTTGGGACAGGACTAGAAGGACTTCTGCTCAGAGTCATACATGGCATTCGTGCTCACATTTCACTTGCCATAACAAGTCACGTGGCCATACTTGAGTTAAACAGACTAGGGAGGTGTAATATCTCAGACAGAGACACCATAGAGAAGGACCATGAATACTCTTCATAGTGATACATCTGCCCCGTTGTGTATACATTCAGAACATGTTCCACTGCTGTGTTTACATTTCACTAAGGAGTATGGGGAGTTGATGAGGGAGTGTGTTTAGGTGTGTGAAGGCTGCTGTATGACAAGGGAGGCATTGGCAGGTGTGGGATGTTTTTATACTAACACATTTTGGGGATTTGTGTCTGTTTTGGCTATTTGTATTCTGTGTCATGTATATGTATTATATATTAAAGATACATATTTATGTAGGTAGGTTAAGTATTCGGTGGTGTTGAAAATGTGTTTTTAGGGGAATATGGGTGAGTTTTTAGTATATTACAGAAGCATAATGGGTTTTGGGTTTATTCTGAGGGTACTGGATAGTTATGTGTTCATATTTGAATGGGGTGTGTGTGTGTGTGTGTGTGTATTTGCGTGCTTGGGGTGGTTCTGTGCATTTTGACGGTACTGTGAGATATTGTGAATATGTGTGCATACATTTGAAAAGGCAGGTAACATTCTATGTTTTAATGCTTTGTGTGTTGGATTTGTGTGTATTCAGAGTAGAGGAGTTGTATCTATGCTCATGTGTCTAGATGAGAATTTAGGTGTACATTTTTGGTGTGAAGAATTTGGAGGCAGAGAGATGACTGGGTGTATTTAAGTGTTACAAGCTATATGTATATAATCTGAGGATATGGACAGAATATTTATAGTTTTCAAGATTGAGCTTGTGTATGTTTGTATTTGGGAGTATACAGCTGTGTGTGTATTTGGATCTATGAGTATATTGTGGGTGTGTTATTCAGGCATCTGCATGTTTGAGTGTGTGTAGTCTGAAGAGTGTGAATTTATTCAGGAAATGTGGTGGCTGTGTGTCCATTCTAGAGCTGTGAGTGTGTGGTCTGTGCTTCTACTGGGGGAGTATAGGATAATTTCCTTTTTTTTCTATTTTTATAACACTTTATGTAACTCAAAAAACAATGTTTGTATAAAAATTCACACAAAGTTGCTAGAGAGCATATGATTTCCAAAAATGTCCTGGGTTTTTCATTACATTAAGTTTTTCTAAGAATGCACGCAAGTCAATGGTAAAATGCAGACATTATGTGATATTTCATTATCTTTAGCAAAACTGTTCTCACTACTTTGTCTCCTCACAGTATTAACTCTGATACCCACTTTGTGCAGAGTTTGCTAGTACTAGGATGTCACAAAACCATTAAGGCTGGATCTACAAGAGGCAAATATCTCCAAACAGCAGTAATAGCCCCTTGGCCCCCACCCCCACCTCATATATCCATACAGTCTGTCTACACAGTCAGGCAGGGTGCAAGCTCACGACCTCCACTTGGGAGTCTCAAGATCCCCTCTCGATTGGGCAAGAAGCAAACGTTTGGGGAGAATGTTGGAACCTGAGGCCATCTCTACAGTAATCCACGTGGTCATGCTGTAGTGTGGTCAGGCCAGCGACTCTTACCAATTAAACAGCCAGTCCACTCACCACTAAGTAGATCCCACTGGTTGGTTGATGATTGCTGCTGATGTGGTCCTCCCTCCCCAACAACAAACATAAAGGAAAGGAAGGTTTGGGACCAACACTGTAGGGGGAGGGGCGCACTAGTGCAAATGACACCAGACACGACTTTATTCCCTGTCAAACATTTGTCATCATGTAGACACAGCCAAGGTGAACTAAAGCAGGGTTTGAACACTCAGTACATTCATGACTATCTTCATTCTTTAAAAAGTTACTAACAGAGAAACCAATGAACCCTACCACCTAGTTCACTCAACATCAAAACATGTCTGTGCTAATTTTTTAGTCCTTGGGATACAGGACCAAAAAAAAAAAAAAAAAAAAAAAAATCCACAGAACAAACAAGTAAAAACCAAAGAATTTAGACAGGGAGAAGGAAAGGGATTGCCAACAGATTTCATGGAACACATTAAATTTTGAAAAAAATCAGTATTTTGTACTTCTGTTGCTCCATGTAAAAAGTTTAAAATAAAAAAAAAATGCCCACTAGAGCCACCTGTATGGATGGAGAAGTGAGGACATGATATAGACAGGGCACAGGACCTGCAGGCGTTTCCTGACGACAGTCCAGAGGGACGGGAATAGTTCCCAGGATGTGTCCATTTCGCTTCACAGAAAGGGACTGTAAGATTTTGGGGGAAGACGCCCTATACGTGAAAGGTATTAAGAAAATCATCACTGAAATATGGTTTCCAAAAATTGAGCATGCTCTAGGTTACAGACAGACATATTTAATTCCTAGAACTTGTTGAACTTCTCTGACATGGGTAGATGGGAATTTCAAAAAAGTTACTAATAAATGATTGTGCTTCTAAAGTTGCAAGGTCAACATTTCACCCTCTAGAAAGCAGGGCACTTCATGGCTTGGAGTCTTCTTGTTTACATCCTAGGAACCGGAACAAATTTCATGGGACGCCTCACCCCCAACAACCAGCGGGGCAGGTGGGGAGAGGGCCACAGCTGTCTTTGGGTAAGGCACGTGTGTGTGCGTGCTGTGGGCATGTGCTGGAGATACTAAGGCATAGAGAAGGGCCCAAGCGATGAGGGAAAGTGAGTCTCCTGGCTGTTCCAGTCCTTTCTTTCCAGGCACAAAGAAGTTGAACTTAGTGTTTGTGTAGGCCCCCTTCATCTCACTTCAGCTTTTAGTAAGCAGTGTGTGTGTGCATGAGTAGCTGTGTGTGACAGAGTAAGTCCCTGTGCCTTTCTAGATTTCAATGACTCGGGTTTGCAGTTTCAACAGAAATAATCGGTAAATGACACAAGAGCAAATTTACTAGTTAGATGAGCAACTTTACGTTGCTTAAAATCTGATGTTATATTTTTAAAAATGTCCCTGGGTACAGGCAGAATTATGTCATATGGCCACTGGAACTGAAGTCCTTACCAGCTGTATGAAGAATATTCAGATTGTTTCTGTTATCTCTGCATTTTAAAGTAACAAAATACTAAGCCATTAGGTTATTGAACCCGTAATATTCCCACAGGGGTTTTATGTCTACGCCATGTGATTCAATTAATTTTCCTGGACTCTGGTTAGACTGTTTCCTTTCCGTCTTAGGCATTTGGCCCCCAAAATTAGGTAGGTAAAAGTGTCATTTTTAAAGATTTTACCTGTTGGGGAATTTCCTAGTTGGTGCTCCTGGAAGACATCCAGCTGTTCTGCAGGAGTCTGACATTCCCAGTCAGTGGGGCGAGAAGACATGTGTCTCCCAGAGCCGAGGGTGGCCAGGTGGAGGACAGCAGGACTTTCTAGGGTGTCCAAGGGGGAAGTTCTGAGTGGACCCTGGGAAAGGACATGGATGCCCCATCTGAGATGACCTGTGTCCTTCCAATGCCTGGGATCCCCAAGAGGGGCCCAGACATGGGCCCACCCTGGGGAATGAGGTTGTGGTGCTGCCTGGAGGAGCTAACACTGAGGTTTGGGGAAGTCACCCCACAGCTCCCAGAACCCAGAATCTCCAACAAGCAACCATATGTGGAGAGGGAATGGGGACAGTGGAAGGACACAGCTCGAATGAAGACACTGCGGACATGTTCCATGGCTTTCTGCCTTCATATCATCATCATCGAGTGTCCTCCTTTACAGAGTGAGCACATTTTACCAACACGCCTGACGGACACGTACCTGATGGAAGTCTTCTGAGGCACCAGAGCAGAAGGGAAAGCTTGCACATGGTCGCAAAGGACTTCACACTATTCCATCCCCTCTACTGCCATCCAGGAGGCCTCTTGACTCTTCCAGAATCAGATGTAAAAGACAGGGTCGGTAAAATCAGTATCCATGCCACCTGAAGCTATGATTAGCCATTGTACACGAACATGGCACCTTTATTTATTTATTGTTTATTTTGGGATGGAGTTTTGCTCTTGTTGCCCAGGCTGGAGTGCAATGGTGCTTTATCGGCTCACTGCAACCTCTACCTTCCAAGTTCAAGTGATTCTCCTGTCAGCCTCCCAAGTAGCTGGGATTACGGGCACCCGCCACCAGGCCCGGCTAGTTTTTGCTTGTTTTTCAGTAGAGATGGGGTTTCACCATGTTGACCAGGCTGTTCCTGAACTCCTGACCTCAGGTCATCCACCTGCCTTAGCCTACCAAAGTGCTGGGGTTACAGGCATGAGCCACTGCACCCGGCCTGAAGATGACTTTTTAAAATATTTTTTTCTAAGTAAAATGGCCCCCAAAGAGCCCAGTGATTTTTTTAAGGGTTTCTTTTTAATTTAAAAAACATTGGATAAAAATGGAAGCTGTAAAATATGGGAGGAGGAGCAAAAGAGCTGCTGAGTTTGCATTTGAAGTTGTGAGGGGCTGGGGAGGACGCGACTAGGGAGAGAGGACCCCTGCCCACTGGTCCCTGCTCTCACAGCTTATGCTTCCCACACTCAGGCTGCACCGCCAGTGAACGCAGGCCAGAAGTCGTAAGGACAAGAGGACAAGAGATCAAACTCAAGCTTCTTTCTTGTGGTTGGTTGGGTGTGTACGTGTGCAAGTGTAATAAGCCACACCCCACGGACATAAGGTGCCTGTCTGTGGATGCCATAGGCATGCTCCTGAGCATCGCTCAGTCTCTGGTGACCCTGAGTCTCTGGGCAGGCCACAGCCTTCACTTCTCCACTTTCTTGGCTTTCTTGAGGATGTTGCATTTTTTCCTGTTATGGCAGCGGCACCGCTCGTCGATGCTGGGGATACATTTGCAGTGCCACACCTCCTCCACCTTCTCCACGGGGTAGATGGCTTCCACGTTGTGGCGGATGAGCCGCAGCTGCATAGGGTCCAGCTGCTTCTTGCTGCAAGCCCGGGAATGGTTGTACTGCAGCTGGAGGTTCTCGGTGGTGGAGGAGCCCTGTGGCAATGTTGCCCACGGAGAGGCTCTGCTGCACGATCTCGCTCACCTCATTGTCGGACAGCAGGTAGGGAGAGGGCACCAGGAAGCTGGGTGAGGGACCACCACCTCGTCCAAGGGGATCTTGCAGAAGTCCTTGCTGCTCCTCTCGGGGGCAGCGGGGGACCCTCAAACTCCTCCTCAAACCTTTTGGGGTTGACTGCATAGCTCCTCATGTCTCTGCACTCGGGCCCAACACATGGACCTTGCACCGCTGCTGGTAGGAGCGCCTCTGCTCGTGTCCCGGCGTGGGCAGTGCTTGTCCAGTTTGCCAGTGAACTCCAGGGTCCAGAAGCAGTTGTTTCTGGTGCGGAGGTAGCGTAGGTGCACATAGTGGTGAATGAACTTGTTGCAGGATGGGTCCAGCTACTTCTTGCCCAGGGAGCCACTGCAGCTGTACTGCTTGTGCAGGTGCTCATGGGTGAAGAGCTTGGGGAACAGGGGCACCAGCAGGCATGAGGCGAAGTTGCTGATGGACAGGCTGCTCTCGTAGATACTGTGCAATGCTCCTTGCTGAGCAGGCAGTCGGTGCCGGGCACCTCCAAGTTGGGTTGGGGGATCTCCAATTTGTCCAAGTCGATGGGTACCAGCCAGATCTTCTTGGAGCAGTGCTGCTCGCGCTTGAAGCTATCCTCCACCTTGATTACTGAGATGTCATTGGGCAGGCTAGAGGAGTCATAGCAGTCATCGCGTGGGGGGCTCACCTTTGCTGCCCGGGTCCAGCCGCAGACCCTGGAGCTTGTCATTGATGCGCTGGGTGCACTGCTGCAGCCAGGCCTCCTCCTGCATGTGGGGGAAGTTGACCTCCCTGTAGTTGCGGATGATCTGCAGCCTCTGCGGGTCCAGCTCCTGCTTGCCGCTGTCCCCGTGGCAGCTGTCCTGCTCGCCCAGCTTGCGGTGGTCAAAGAGCTCAGGGAAGAGCCAGTGGAGGATGAAGACGGCAAACTTGCTGGGTGAAGAGGCTTCATCCAGGAACTCGGTGAGGTCCTGCATGTCCACCACGTGGTCTGAGGCGATGGTGCTGCTCTGGTACAGAGACAGGCCCTCCTCCTCGTCTTTGTGGTCCAGGAAGTGGCCGGGGTCCACTGCTCGGCCTCAAAGAAGCTGGTGGCCTGGCCATCGGGCTGGCTGTTCTCCATCTCCCGCTGGGCCCAGAAGCGACTGAAGAAGTTACTCAGCTGGGGCAAGCACTCGGCCTGTCACACAGCCGTGTCCTTCACTGAGGGGTAGTAGACCTCCATGTAGTTGTGGATGTGCTGCAGGTGCAGTGACTCCAGCTTATGCTTGGCCTCAAAGCCGCAGGCACTGCAGCCTCGGGAGAAGTCGACTGTGGCTGATGAGCTTGGGGAAGAGCTGCACCAGCAGGAAGCAGGCCAGGGCCTCGCCCAACAGGCTCTGGTCCACAATCTGCTTGAGCTACGCCGCCTGTGAGCTGCTATGGAGTGGTGGGGGCGGCTGGAATTTGGCCACCATCTCAGTGTGGTTCACCTTCAGGGAGAGCAGGTCCACTTTGCTGTGCAGCTGGGACCTGTTGGACGTGAGGGTGTTGAGCATGTAGAATATCTTCTGGATCAGGAAGTAGATGTTAGGATCACTGTTGGTGGCCGCCCCAGTGCTGCCACAGTCCCACTTCTGTGGCTCATTCAGGAGCCTAAGTGGCAAGGGGCTGTTGCTGGCATTTGCCTTCTGGAAGAGCTCATACATGTTTAGCAGGTCCCCTGAGGGAGGATTCTTCTTCTCCATGACCTTGTGCGAGATGCCATACAGAGGCTTCTTGTAGTAAGGGGTGGTGGCGTGGTTGCAGGGCTCCTCCTTGCCTGGCCACACAGAGCCCGAGCTCCTGCCCTGCCAGCCTGCTCTCCATTGCCTTGGCAGGGCGAGCTGTTCTCAGGTTCCACATGCCTTCTAGGAGTGCCTCTGGGATCAGCTGCCTCCTCTTCATGCTGGGGACGGAGTCTGGGGGCCACTGCTGACCTGCCAAGTCCTGGAGGGCAGTGAAGACACTGTCCAGAGGGTGCTTCTCAGAAGTCCTGGAATTCATGGAGCAGCCTAGAGCAGCATCTTCGGCCTCTGTCTCCACTCTCACTTCTTAGAAGTTCTTCTACATCTTCACTGAATTCAGTTGAGTTCATCTTCTGTTCCACTGGGACTCGAGTTCTGCACTTTGCTGGGCAGCCTGAGCCAAGTTTGGGCGCCAAGTGGTGGGGAGGGTGCAGGGCCAGGGAGTGGGGGAAGCACACAAAGGGCCTGGCCAGGGCGACTGGGGGAGGTGCCGGGGGCGGCAGACAACCAGGCGTCATGTATTTCCCCTCTCTTTGTGAGTGTCTGTGTGCTGCGCTGTCGTGTGACGTGACAGGACTCCATGTGTCATTTCCACACAGGGACACAGGAGCCCTTGCTGCAGTGGAACTGCAAACCCTCCGCCCACACCTGCAATCCACACCTCCCCGTCAGTGGGGCACGCGTGGGCTATTTCCTTCTTATTTATTTATTTTTTATTCTTTTTTTTCCTAGACTGCTCAGCAGAATAGGTTAATTTCATGTATATGTGGGTTTTGGAAATTTTAATTGTTTATTTCTAGGATTCTTGCATATACTTGGGTTGTATATTTGTGAGTAGCATGGATATAAGTGTATTTTTAAATAGGAGTTGTTTTAGGATGCTTTGGGGGTGAAAGTATATGCATAGTTTATGATGTGATAGAGTTTAGAGGTATTGATTAAGGAAGTGTTTTATGAATTTTGTCAAATGTATTTTCTGCAATAATTGATATTTTTCCTTTAGTCTATCCATGTGGTGTATTACACTGATTGATTTTCAGTGCATTGAAACCATCTTTGTCGAATGGTGTTGAACTATCAGTACCATTGATGTTGAACCATCTTTGCTTTCCAGAAATATATCCCACTTAGTCCTGGTGGATAATCTTTTAATGCACTGTTGAATTTGGTTTGCTAGTATTTTGTTGATAATTTTTGAATCAGTATTTATAAGGGATATTGTTTGCTAGTGTTCTTTTCTTGCAGTGTCTTTGGCTTTGGTATCAGACAATGCTGGCCTTGTAGAGTGAGTTTGGAAGTGTTACCTCCTCTTCAATTTATTGGAACAGTTTGAGGAGGACTGATATTAATTCTTCCCTAAATGTTGGTAGAATATACCAGTAAAGTCATCTAATCCTGGGCTTTTCTTGGTTGGAAAGTTTTTGATTACTAATTCAATCACCTGACAAGTTATAGGCTTCAGAGTTTCCATTTCTTCATGATTCAACATTGGTAGATTGTGTTTTTGTAGTATTTGTCTATTTCATGTAGATATCCATTTGTTGACATACAATCATTCATAGTTCTCTCTTGTAATCTTTTTTATTTATGTGAAATCAGCAGTATCCCCTCTTTCATTTTGAATTTTAGTTGTCTTCTCTCGGGTAACGTTGCTAAAGATTTGTTAGTTTTTTTCTTTTTTTTGAGACAGAGTCTTGCTCTGTTGCCCAGACTGGAGTGCAGTGGCATGATCTCAGCACACTGCAAACTCTGCCTCCCAGGTTCAAGCAATTCAGCCTCCCGAGTAGCTGGGACTACAGGTGCATGCCATGATGCCTGGCTAATTTTTGTATTTTTAGTAGAGATGGGATTTCACCATATTGGCCAGGCTGGTCTCGAACTCCTGACCTCAGGTGATCCACTTACCTTGGCCTCCCAAAGTGCTGGAATTACTGGTATGAGCCACTGTACCCAGCCTTTGTTTTTTGTTTGTTTGTTTTTGCTTGTTTTTTTCTTTTTTTTTTTTTCAAAGAACACATGATTTTGTTGATTTCCTATTTTTTAAAAAATTTTCTATTTTATTTCTCTGCCCTAATCTTTATTGTTACTTTTCTCTGCTAGCTTTGGGTTTAGTTTTTTATTGTTGTTGTTTTGTTTTATTTCTGTTTTTAGTTTTTTAAGATGTAAAGTTTCATCATTAATTTGAGATATTTCTTCTTTTCTAATCAAAGTGTTTACAGTTATACATTTCCCCTGTAACTGCTTTTGCTGGCTCCCATAAATTTTGGTATATTGTATTTTCATTCAAAGATACTGTCTAATTTACCTTGCAGTTTCTTCTTGGATCCATTGTTTGTTTAAGAATATGTTGTTTGAGGCCAGGTGTGGTGGCTCATGCCTGTAATTCCAGCACTTTGTGAGGCTGAGGTGGGCAGATCACCTGAGGTTAGGAGTTCAAGACCAGCCTGGCCAACATGGTGAAACCCTGTCTCTACTAAAACTACAAAAATTAGCCAGGCTGGTGGCGGGGACCTGTAATCCCAGTTACTTGCGAGGCTGAGACAGGAGAATAACATGGGAGGCACAGGTTGCAGTGAGCCAAGATCATGCCATTGCACTCTAGCCTGGGCAACAAGAGCAAAAAGTCTCAAAAAAAAAAAAAAAAAAAAAGGTGTTTGATTTCCACATGTATGTGGATTCTTCTGCTGTTTATTTCTAGTTTCATTACATTTTTATCAGAAAACATACTTTGTATGATTTAAATGTTTTTAAACTATTAAGACCTATTTTGCGGCCTACCATCATCTGTCCTGGAAAATGTTCCATGTGCACTTGAGAAAAATGTGTATGTCTTCTTGGTGAGTTGATGCTTTTATCATTATACAATGTTCATGTACCTTATACCAGTTTTTGACTTAAAGTCTATTTTGTCTACTGTTGGTATAATCACCCCAGTCTCTCTCTCTCTCTCTCTCTTTTTTTTTTGAGATGCAGTCTCGCTCTGTCACCAGGCTGGAGTGCAGTGGCGCAATCTTGGCTACTGCAACCTCTGACTCCCTGGTTCAAGCGATTCTCCTGCCTCAACCTCCCGAGTAGCTGGGACTACAGGCATGCACCACCACGCCCAGCTAATTTTTGTATTTTTAGTAGAGTTGAGGTTTCACCAGGTTGGCCAGGTTGGTCTTAAACTCCTGACCTTAAGTGATCTGCCTGCCTTGGCCTCCCAAAGTGCTGGGTTAACAGGTGTGAACCACTGCACCTGGCCCTATTTGTCCTTTTTTTTTTTGGAGATGGAACCTTGCTGTGTTGTCCAGGTTGGAGTACAGTGGCACAATTTTGGCTCACTGCAACCTCTACCTCCTGGGTTCAAGCAATTCTTGTGCCTCAGCCTCCCAGGGAGCTGGGATTACAGATGCATGCCACCATGCTCAGTTAATTTTTGTATTTTTAATAGAGACAGGGTTTCACCATGTTGACCAGACTGATCTCGAACTCCTGACCTCAAGTGATCTGCTCGCCTCTGCCTCCCAAAGTGCTGGGATTACAGGTGTGAGCCACCATGGCTGGCCTCCTATTTGTGTCTTTAGATCTAAAGTGAGTCTCTGTAGACATCCTTTAGTTGAATCATATTTTTAAAAAATCAATTCTGCCAATTTATGTCTTTTAATTGCAGAGTTTAATACATTTACATTTAAAGTAATTACTGATAGGGAAGAATTGACTATTGCCATTTGTTTTCTTTTAAGTCCTATTGCTTTTTTTGTCCTTCATTTCCTCCATTATTGCCTTTTTGTTTAGTTGATTTTTATAGTGAAATATTTTGATTTCCTTCCCATTTCCTTTTGTGTACATTCTATTGATATTATCTTTGTGGTTACTATGGGGATTACATATAGCATCCTACATGTGTAACAGTGTATTTTAAATTGATACCAGCTAATTCCAATCACAATTTAAAAACTCTACTCTTTACAAAACCACCCACCATTTTATATTATTAATGTTACAGTTACATCTTTATATATTGTGTATCTATTACTATATAATTATTTTTATGCTTTTGTCTTTTAAATTATGTAGACGAATAAAAAATGAAGTTATAAGCCAAAAACTGATTTTTATATTTATCCATATATTTGCCTTTATGGGATATCTGTATTTTTACCTGGCTTCTAGTTACTGTCTAGCATCCTTTGTTCCTTTTGAAGGATTCCCTTTAGCATTTCTTGTAGGGCAGGTCCTTCAGCTTATATCTGGAATATCTTAATTTCTTCCTCACTTTTGAAGGACAGTTTTGTTAGATATAGAATTTTTGATTGATTTTTTTTCCTCAGCATTTTAATTATACCATCCCACCAACTTCTGGACTGTACAATTTCTGCTGAGAAATATGCTCATAATTTCTTTGAGGAAGTATCTTGTGCTGCTTTAACAGAATGCCTGAGACTGGGCAATTTATACTGAGTGGAAATTTACTGGCTAACAGTTGTTGAGACCAAGAAATCCAGTATCGAGGTGCTGGCAGATTGTGAGGGTCTTCTTCCGTGTCACCATGGTGACACGCATCACGTGACAGAAGAGCAACAGGTGAGAGAGAAAGACAAAGGGAACCTGAACTTGCCATTTTCTAATGGCATTCATGCCACCAATGAGGGCAGAGCCATCATGGCCTAGTCATCGCAAAGGTTCCACATCTTAGTAGTGTTACAGTGTCAACTGAATTTCAACATGAGTTTTAGAGGGAACAGACATTCAAACCATAGCACCATGTATGTGATAAGTTGCTTTTCCCTTATTGCTTTCAGGAGTCTCTTTTTGTCTTTCAACAATTTGTGTTTTATTGTGTATTTCTTCAGATTTTATTAAGTTTCTTGGATTTACGTGTCTATGTCTTTCCTCAAATTTGGAAAGTTTTGGGTCATTATTTCTTGAAATAATCTGCCTATCTCCTCCTTTCTCTATGTCTTATCCTACTAAGACCCCCTGCCCCGTAATGCATGTATTGATCTACTTGATGGCACCCCGTAAATTCCTCATGCTCTGTTCACTTTTCTTTATTCTTTTTTCTTTTTGCTCTTCAGATTCAATAGGGCCTGTCTTCAGGTTCACTGATTCCTTCTTCTGTGTGTTTGAATCTGTTGATGAATTCTAATGAATTTTTCAATTCAGATGTGAGATTTTTCAGCTCCAGAATTTGTTTGGTTATTTTTATAGAAATTCTCTTTGTTGATATTTTCATTTTGTTCATATATCATTTTCCTGGTTTGTGGGGGTTCTTTGTGTTTTTCTTTTGCTCTTTAAGCATATTTAAGACAGTGGTTTTAAAGTCTTTGCTAGTCAGTCTGATGCCTTTTATCTTCAGGAACAACTTTTAGAGGGTTATTTTGTGCCTGTGAGTGGGCCACGTTTTCTTGTTTCTTGTGACCTTTAGTTGAAAACTGGCAGTTGAAAAAACAGCCACCTCTGTCTTTATAGACTGGCTCTGTATAGGGGAAGACCTTCATGTATAAGCTCATCATGAACACTTAAAGTCTTCTCAGGTCTCTTCTGATCATACGTCTTCCCTGTGAGAGTGCCTTTCTCCAGTCCACCTTATACCCAGCTGCTTTTCATGACTTCATTTCGGTGTCAACCCTGCCTCTTCCCAGGGTCTTAGCAGTTCTACTGTATTTCTCAATCACTAATCTCTTGCCCCAGGCATCTGCAGGTCTGTAGTCCCCCTGAAGCTCGCTTTGTCCAGTCTGAGGTGTGCTTCATTTGGCCATCTGAGCTCTCAGTTGGGTGACACAGAGATTAATCAGGCAATCCCTGGACAGATTAGACTGTTGCAAATTTGGCCTGCCCTGCTCTCTCTGCTCAGTTGCCCCATAGGGTAACTGGGGACTGGGTTGCTGCTTCCCCCAGACCATACTGTACAGTTCCAGGGAAGGGGTAGGGCAAGTGCAAATTAAAATGCCATGAACTTTTTTTACTGTTTTGAATGTAACTTTTTATTGATGGGGTTTTTGCTTGGTTGCTGTAATCTTTACTGATTTCAAGGGCTCCTATAAGGCTATTTTAGTCAGTATTTACTTGTTTATTCTACATTTATATGGGGGATTTCTGGGCTTGCTAGTCTTGCATCTTGCTGACATTACTCCTCTAACCCTCCTATTTTAAGATCAGTGCATTAGCAGCCTTAATTTTATCTGAAACTGTAGTTCCTTTCTGCCACGTAACCTAACATTTTGACAGGTTCTGGGAATTAGGACACAGACATTTTTTTCAGACATGAGTAAACTTAATGTAGTATCTTGAATGGGATCCTGGAACAGAAAAAGAACATTAGGGAAAAGCTAATGAAATTTGAATAAGATACAGAGTTTAGCTAATAGTAAACTGTAATAGTACCAATATTGGTTCATTAGCTATGACTAATGTACATTGGTAATGTAAGATGTAAACAACAGCAGACATAGGATGGAGAGTATATGGGAACAATCTGTACTGTCTTTGTTTCTAAAATTAAAAATGTATTTAAAAGAAAAGAGTAGCTATAATATATAATAAAACTGTGTAGGACTTTTGGACTGAGGTAGAGTACTCAAAGAAGGACAAGCTTGAAAGAGGGACCCCTCCCCAAGTCTGAGGTTCAGACCTCATTAGAGAAGGTATAGTTGCAACCCACTGGGAGGTAGAGACATTTGCTGATTTTCCCAGGTGAGTTGGCCCTCAGTTGCTTTGGGCAGGCAGGAAGCAACTTTGGGGTGCAGGAAACCTGGCATGCAGGTTTTCAGAGTGAGGAGGGTGCCAGTGGCAACCCTCTGTGGTGCAGGTGGGGTGCAGGTGAGCAAAGGAAGTGGGTGCATGAGTGGGACTGGAGGAATAGAGAGTGCTGTGTCTGTGTCCAGAGGGCAAGAGACATGCCAGGCTCTGAGGTCATTGAGTGACTCTCCTCTGGGCACATGGCTGGGCAGAGCACCCACCTCATATCACTTCTCAACTTTATGGCCCCAGAAGCAGCAGGACAGTCCCTTTCTCCTTGCAATGTTCTCCAAGCACCCTCTACTGAGAAAACTGTAAACCAAAAGTGCCTGAGCCTAGTCTCAATTAATTTAGGAGTTTATTTTGCCAAAGCTAAGGACATGCCTGTCACAAGCCTCAGGAGGCCCTGATGACATGTGCCCATGGTAGTCAGCCTTCAAATTGGTTTATAAACTATGTCTTTTAGGGAGAAATAAGACATCAATCAATATGTGTAAGATGTACATTGTTTCAGTCTGGAAAGGCAGGACAACTGGAAGCAGAGGCTTCCGGGTCATAGCAGATTCGAAGATTTTCTAATTGACAATTGGTTATTATCTAAAGAGCTGGAATCAACGAAAAGAATGTCTGGGTTACAGTAAGGGATTGTGGAAAAACCAAGGTTGTATCATGCAGATGAAGCCCCCAGGTAGCTGGCTTCAGAGAGAATAGATTGTGAATGTTTCTTATCAGATGTAAAGAGTCTGTTCTATGAGTCTTAAGGTCTGTGTTGATGTTAATGGTAATGAGGCATGTCCAACCCCTGACCGCACAGGCCCCCTTCCCATTGTGGCCTGAACTAGTTTTTTAGGTTAACTTTGGAATGCCCTTGGCCAAGAAGAGGAGTCCATTCAGATGGTTGGGGGGCTTAGAATTTTATTTTTAGTTTACAAAACCAAACACTGTTAAGGAGAGATGCTGAAAGGAATTCTGTCAGTTATTGCAGAGCATGTGTTACAGCATGAATTTGCAGCTGAGAGGCAGTAAAGTGGTGACTACCACAGTTCCTCACCATCTTCCATAGCTCACACTGGGAGAACCACCAAAGAGTGTCCCACAAATTCAGCTGTGCCCCTCATCAATGCATTATCTGGTTGGCTTAGTGAAGGGTCTGTCCTTTGGGTCTTCCTCAGGGTGTGGTTTAAGGGTGGGTGAACATATTGGTTATAAGAAATGCCACCCGATATTTCCAGTCTCCAGAATCTTCAGACACTTTCCTCTGCAGTTCTTCAGGGACAGTAGTTCTCCATTGAGTCCACATTTCAATTAACCCACCTGCCACATTATTAATGCCCCTCTTAACTGCTTGAGTCAACTCATTCAGTATCAGATCCTGAGAGTACCTTGATGTTGATAAATTTATCACAATCTATATTTTATCCTCTTTTTTTTTTTAACTCTCTTAGAATGAGACTGGGATTTATCTTGAAGTTAATGGAACTGAAGCATCAGGGCCCCTTATTTACATGTTCCATTTCCATCCCTTGGGGAAAAAAACATTAGAATTTACTCACACAGTTAATGTTTTCCATATGAAAAGTAAAATATTTTAACCACAGTCAGTTAAGATAGCTGTTTCATTCTCCTCTGGCTTCCTCTTATATTGGGTAGTTTGGTATAGCATCAGACATGTTTGGACTTCACCCAAGGCATATTCTAGTTGAAGATACATTGAGTTTGAGTTTAGAGGGGAGTATTTATATGCTTCCAAGTCACTTCTGTGTATAGATAAGTTATTGCTAGCTGTCCTGAGTAGAAATGTTCTCTAGGAACACTCCTGGAGAACAGTGTTGATCCACTTGCCATTGCAGTAAGATTGTGACATCACTGTGCTCTGTAGTTTCAGCCATTTGACGTATGTTTATGGTTTAGAGGGGACAAAAATGGTTTGAAATCTAAGGAGGCAAGAGTTTATCTATAGAAAATTCTCCCAAGCATCAGATCATCGGATATGTAAATCTGCAAGCTGCATATTTGATTCTCATCTTGGCCCATTCAAATGGAAGTCTTTCCTATCAGGAATATATTTATTAATGCAACACTCTCTGTCTTTCTCTTTCTCTCTCTCTCTCTCTCTCACACACACACACACACACACACACACACACACACACACCCCTCAGAATGTCTACAACTGTAAGGTAAATACTTGTAGGAATACTACAGTGAGTTCATTTGCATGTGAAGTCACATGTTTTATAAACCCCACATAATGGACTCTCTCTTAGGGTATCTGACATTTGTCATCATAATGAAGTTTAGTGGTTTCACATTAAAAAAGCAGAAAGTGTACCATTTATATGAAACCCGCTGATATCTTGTAGTTCATAAGGGAAATAAATTTGATGGGATTTTTCTTACATTTGACAACAATCCTAAAATTGTATGTGACTTTACCAATAATGAGTTGTGAAACTAACGAAATTTTCTGTGCCACTCATAACAACAACTACAAATGAATTTCTGTTAAGCATGATATCTGGAAAGAATCTGTATTTTCTCTAGAGAAAAACAAATTGCAAGTTTACTTTCAAATGAGAACTAATCAAAGAGTAAGGAGCCATTGATACATGGAAAATACATTAAATAGTGCCTCAGGCTATTAACACAAATGTGATATTTTTTGTACTTTGTAATGTTCGTGTGATATTTTTGAGCCTTCTTTTTTTTTTTTTTCTTTTGAGACAGAGGCTTGCTCTGTTGCCCAGGCTGGACTGCCATGGTGCAATCTCAGCTCACTGCAACCTCCGCTTCCTGGATTCAAGCAATTCTCCTGCCTCAGTCTCCTGTCTCCTGAGTAGCTGGGATTACAGGTGCGTGCCACCATGCCTGGCTAATTTTTGTATTTTTAGCAGAGACGGGGTTTTACCATGTTGGTCAGGCCGGTCTCAAACTCCTGACCTTGTGATCCACCCACCTCGGTCTCCCAAAGTGCTGGGATTACAGGCGTGAGCCACCGCGCCCGGCCTTCAAGCCTTCTTAAGTATGTAACTCATTGTGATTTATGTTCTGAATGTAGATAAATGTTCACTTGGAGAGATAATTTTGTATTATTAAAAAGAGGTTCCTCCAAAACTATAAGCATCCGGGCCCATGCAACTTTGGACATCACTGACTAGTTCCCTAGCCTAAGTCAGTTTACCTATGGCCCTAATCTAAGGAGAAGTAACACACACACACACACACACACACACACACACACACCTCAAAATGTGTACAATTGTAAGGTAAATACTTGTAGGAATACTACAGTGAGTTCATTTGCATGTGAAGTCACATGTTTTATAAACCCCACATAATGGACTCTATCTTAGGGTATCTGACATTTGTCATCATAATGAAGTTTAGTGGTTTCACATTAAAAAAGCAGAAAGTGTACCATTTATATGAAATCCCCTGATATCTTGTAGTTCATAAGGGAAATAAATTTGATGGGATTAATTCTGGCCCTTTGGGAAGCCAAGGTGGGTGGATCCTTTGAGATCAGGAGCTCAAGACCAGCCTGGCCAACATGGTGAAACCCCGTCTCTACTAAAAATAAAAAAATTAGCCAGGCATGGTGGTACACACCTGTAATCCCAGCTACTCCGGCGGCTGAGGCAAGAGAATCACTTGAACCCGGGAAGCGGAGGTTGCAGTGAGCCAAGATCACGCCACCGCACCCCAGGCTGGGTGACAAAGCAAGACTCAATCTCAAAAAAAAAAGGTACATATCTTAATAAGATGGGGAGGACTAAAGACAATGAGGATCTTAAAAGCAGTCAGAGGAAAACATACCAGGAATAATCAGTTGCATTTTTATATACCAGCAAAAAGTTACATTAAGTAGATTTTTAAAAAGATACTTAGAATAATACATGATCAATCTATTATATACATGGCATGATAAATTTAGACTGTTCAAAATATATAACACTGTAGTCAGAGATATTAAAGAAAAACTGAATAAAGTTATGATATATGATCATGGATGGGAAGACGATGACATAAAGATTTTGGTTCTCAAATATGATCATATATGCAATACAATTTCAATCAAAATAATGACGATTTTTACGGAAATTCCAAAAATATCTTAAATTTTATATGAAAGATAAGAGGGCAAAACATTAGGCAAATATTTAAGGACATAAGGCAAAATTTAGGACAGAGAGGACGTGTTTTAAATTTATAATAATTTTGATAGGTGATAATATAGCAAAGATACTGGTTGTATAAGACGAGAATACAAGCTAAGGAACAGAATCACAATCATAAGGAAATTTTATATATGACCAAAGTTGTATTGAAAATAATTTGGGGCGGGGCGCAGTGGCTCACACGTGTAATCCCAGCACTTTGGGAGACTGAGGCAGGTGGATCACTTGAGGTCAGGAGTTCAAGACAAGCCTGGCCAATATGGTGAAACCCCGTCTCTACTAAAAAAATACAAAAATTAGCTGGGTGTGGTGGCATGTGCCTGTAGTCCCAGATACTTGAGAGGCTGAGGCAGGAGAATCACTTGAACCTGGGAGGCAGAGGTTGCAGTGAGCCAAGATTGCATCACTGTACTCCAGCCTGGGTGACAAAGTGAGACTCTGTCTCAAAAAAAGAAAAAAAAGAAAATAATTTGGCAAAAGAATGGATATGGCAGGGGCGCTAAACACTGGCTTTTTCAAGTTGTTTTGACTATTCTAGGTTACCTGCTTTCCTTATATAAATTTTAGAATCATCTTGTCAAACATAAAAAAATCCTTCTAAAAGATTTACTGAGATTGTTTTGAATCTGTAGATCAATTTGGGGAGAATTGATATCTTAAAAATATCGAGTCTTTGACCCATGAACACAATGTGTCTCCATTTATTTAGGTCTTCTTTAGTTCCTTTCATCACTATTTTGTAGTTTCAGCATATATCTCCTGTGTATACTTAATTACCTTTATATCTTAGTATTTTATATGTTGTTGGTACCTTATAAATGGGAACTAAACATTTTTAAATTCAATTTTTTGGCTAATGTATACAAATGCAGTTGATTTTTGTGACCTTAGGTCTTGTGATCTTCCTAAACTCAGTTATTAGTTTTAGTAGTTTGTTGTTGAATCTATAGAATTTTCTGCATAAAAGTAAAACATTATGTAATCTTCAAATTAAAGAGTTTTACTTCTCCCATTTAAATAAGATCACTTTCTATTTCTTATTTTTATTGGCTAGAATGGCTAGAATCTCTAATACATTGTTGAATAGAAATGAAAGGGTGGTCATTTTTGCTGTGTCCTGATGTTAGAAGAAGAGCATTTTATCAATAATATGATGTTAGTTGTAGGTTTTTGGTCAGTATACTTTATCAGGTTGAGGAAATTTCCTTCAATTCATAGTTTCCAGAGAGTTTTTAATCAGGAATGAATATTAGATTCTGTAAAATGCTTTTTCTGCATCTGTGGACATAGTCATAGAATTTTTCATCTTTATTCTGTTAATATGGCACATTATATTAATTGATTTTCAAAATTAAAGCAACCTTGTGTTTCTGGGATAAACCCCATTTAGTCATCATGTATCAACTATTTTATATATTGTGAGATTCATTTAGCTTTGTTTTTATTAACTGGATAATTCTTGTGTCTGTGTGCATGATGGGGATTATTATCTGTAGTTTTATTTTTCTGCAATGTCTATGCCTTGTTTTGGTTTCAGAGTAATGCTGGCTGCTGTGATCTGAATGTTTGTGTTTCCCCCAAAATTCACTGCATTGAAACCTAACCACCAGTGCAATAGTATTAAGAGGTGGGAATTTTAGGAGATGATTAGGTCATTAGGGTGGAGACCTCATGGATGGGATTAGTGCTCTTATAAAAGAGACACAAGGGAGTTCATTCACCTCTTCCACCGTGTGAGGACACATAGCAGGTGCCATCGATGAGGAATTGACAGATGCTGAATCTGCTGGCACATTGATCTTGGTCTATCCTTACTCCAAAAGTGTGAGCAATAACTTTCTTGTGTTTATAGATTACTCAGTCTAAGTTATTTTGTGATAGCAGCCTGAATGGACTAAGACACTGGCTTTATAGAATAAATTGGAAAATGTCTCCTCTTTTTCAATTTTCTAGAAGAGTTTGTGTATAATCAACATTATTTACTCCTTAAATATATAGTGCTATTTGACAGTGAAGCCATATATGTTTAGGGTTTTCTCTGTGGGTATGTTTTTAACTATGTTTAATTTTTAATAGACATATTTATTCTTGAGTGCCCTTTGGTAATTTATTTCAAGGAATTTCATCTAAGTTGTTGAATATATTAACATGAAGTTGTTAATATTCTCTTATTATATCCTTTGAATATCTGTAGAGTCTATGACTTTATTAATCTCAAAGAACCATTTTTAAATCATTGACTGTCCTTATATTTTTTCTCTTTTCTATTTCATGGTTACTAATCTTTGTCTTTCCCTTCTGCTTATTTTGGGTTTAACTTTCATATTCTCTTCTAATTTGTTTTGCTTATTGTGTGTGTCAGCTTAATGTTTTTAACAGCTTTGCTGAGATATCTTGATATATTAAAAACTATAGGCTGGGCGCGGTCACTCACACCTGTAATCCTAGAACTCTGGGAGGCCGAGGCGGGCAGATCACGAGGTCAGGAGATCGAGACCATCCTGGCAAACACAGTGAAACCCCGTCTCTACTAAAAATACAAAAAAATTAGCCAGGCATGGTGGCAGGTGGCTGTAGTCCCAGCTTCTCGGGAGGCTAAGGCAGGAGAATGGCGTGAACCCGGGAGGCAGCGGAGCTTGCAGTGAGCGGAAATCGTACCACTGCACTCCAGCCTGGGCGACAGAGCGAGACTCCGTCTCAAAAAAAAAAAAAAAGCTATACATATTTAATGTGTACAATTTAATGAGTTTGAACATATGCATATTCTCATGATACTGTCCCTACAAAAATTTTCTTGTGTCCTTTTGTTTGTTTTTGTTTATTTGTTTATTGGTGTTTTATTTGTGTGTATGTGGTAAGAACACTTAACATGAGATCTTAAAATTTTAAGTGCATAATACCGTATTGTAAACTGTAGGCACTATGTTGTACAATAGATTTCTAGAATTTACTCATCTTGTCTAACTGTAGCCTTATATACCCATTCAGCAACTCCCCATTTCCCCCTCCCCATTCCCTAGCAACCACTATTCTGTTTTTACTTCTATAAGTTTGACTATTTTAGATACCTCATTTAAGTGGAATCATGCAGTATTTGTCTCTCTGTGACTGACTTAATTCATTTAGCATAATGTTTTCCATGTCCATCCATATTGTCACAAATGGTAGAATTTTCTTTTTTTTTTTTAAGGCTGAATAGTATTCCATTGCATATATATACTACAATTTCTTTTTCCATTCATATATCAGTGGATATTTGGGTTGTTTGTGTAGCTTAGTTATTGTGAATAGTGTTGCAGTGAACATGGGTGTATAGATATCTCTTGGAGATCATGGTTTTAATTCCTTTTAATATATAACCAGGAGTGCAATTGCTGCATCACATAGCAATTCTATTTTTAAGTTTTTGAAGAATCTCCACAGTTTTCCATCATGGCTGTACTATTTTACATTACCACCAATAGCGTACAAGAGTTCCAATTTCTTCACAGCCTCACTTTTATCTTTTTTTTAATATATAATAATCATCCTAACAGGTATGAGATTGATATGGTTTGGCTGTGTCCTCACCCAAATCTCATCTTGAATTGTAGCTCCCAGAACCCCCACATGTTGTGGAAGGGACCTTGTGGGAGGTAATGGAATCATTGGGGGTGGTTTTTCCCATGCTGCTCTCGTGATAGTGAATAAATCTCATGAGATCTGATGGTTTTATATAGGGCAGTTCCCTGCACACGCTCTCTTGCCTGCTGCCATGTAAGACATGCCTTTCTCCTCCTTCACCTTCCACCATGATTGTGAGGCCTCCCCAGTCATGTGGAACTGTGAGTCCATTAAACCTCTTTTTCTTTATAAATTACCCAGTCTTAGGTATTTCTTTGTAGCAATATGAAAATGGACTAATACAAAGATGATATCTCATTGTGGTTTTTATTTGCATTTCCCTAATGATTAATGATTTTGAACACCTTTTCACTCGGCCATTTATGTCTTCTTTGGCAAAATATCTGTTCAAGTTCTTTGCTCATTCTTAATTGAGTTATTTGAGTTTTCACTATTGAGTTATAGCAGTTCCTTATATATTTTAGAAATTAACCCCTTATTGGATATACGGTTTGTAAGTATTTTCTCCAGTTCTGTAGGTTGCCTTTTCACTCTGTCGATTATTTCCTTTGCTGTGCAGAAGCTTTTTGGTTTTATATTATCTCACTTGTTTGTTTTTGCTTTTGTTGCCTCTGCTTTTTGTGTCAAATCCATTAAATCGTTGCCAAAACTTAATTTCATGAAGCTTTTTCTTTACTTTTTTCTCAGGAGTTTTACAGTTTCAGGTCTTACATTTAAGTCGTTAATCCATTTTTATCTTTTTCTAGTATTTTAAGGTGGGAAGCTGAAGTCACTGATTTGAGAGCTTTCTTTTCTAATACAGACCTTTTGTCTGCACTCCACAAACTTTGATACATTGTGTTTTCATTGTCACTGTAATCCCAGCACTTTGGGAGGCCAAGGCAGGTGAATTACGAGGTCAGGAGATCGAGACCATCCTAGCCAACCTGTTGAAACCTCGTCTCGACTAAAAATACAAAAATTAGCCAAGCATGGTGGCGGTGCCTGTAGTCCCAGCTACTCTGGAGGCTGAGGCAGGAGAATTGCTTGAACCCGGGAGCGGAGGTTGCAGTGAGCTGAGATCCTGCCACTGCACTCCAGCCTGGGTGACAGAGTGAGACTCTATCTCCAAAAAAAAAAAAAAAAACTTTCTAATTTCCCCTTTGATTTCTTTGATTCATGGTTTAATTAGAAGTGCGCTGTTTGATATCCAAGTATTTGGAGATATTCTAGAGATACTAATGTTATTGATTCTTACTTTGATTTCACAGTAGTCTACTATATATGATTTAAATATTTTTAAAATTAATCAAGACTTGTTTTATGGCCAAGAATATAGTCTGTCTTAGAAATCTTACTAGTGCATTTTAAAGGAACATATGTTATTGGGTGGAGTATTAATATTAATTATAGCAAGTTTATATATATGGTTTATATATAAACTATATACACATTGATACATATATACACACACATATGTACATTGATACTATATATATACACACACACACATTGACACGTTATGTTTCAATGGTATATGGTAACAGGAAGCAAATTATTAGAATGGTAGAATTAAGCTCAGTTATATCAATAATATCAAATGTAAATGGCCTATATATATATATAGAGAGAGAGAGAGAGAGAGAGGGGGGCAGAGTCTCACTCCGTAGCCGTAGCCCAAGCTGGAGTTCTGTGGCGCCATCTTGGCTCACTGCAACCTCTGCCTCCAAGGCTCAAGCAATTCTCCTGCCTCAGTCTCCCAAGTAGCTGGGACTACAGGTGCATGCCACCACACCCGGCTAATTTTTCTGTATTTTTAGTAGAGATGGGGTTTCACCATGTTGCCCTGGATGGTCTCAATCTTCTGAGCTCAGGTGATCCACCTGCCTCGGCCTCCCAAAGTGCTGGGATTATAGGTGTGAGTCACCGTGCCCAGCTGATAATGTTGTTTCAGTCTTCTATATTGTCACTGTTTTACTGTCTATTTTTATTTTATCAGTTATTGAGAAAAAGGTATTGAAATCTCCCCACTATAACTCTGGATTTTTAAATTTTTTTCTTCCAATCCTACATGTTTTTGCTTCATGTATTTTGAAATTATTAGGTACATAAATATATATAATTGTTATAAACTTTTGATTAGTTGACCCCCTTATCATTATGAAATGACTCCTGTAACCCTGGTAATTGTCTTTTCTCTGATACCTACTTTGTAATTGATTTAGCTGCTGTAGCTCCTTTTGCTCAGTGTTACCATGGTATATCATTTTCCATGTTTTTACTTTTACCTCTTTGCATCTTTATATTTAAAGTGTTTTTCTTGTAGGAAGCATAGAGATGAATCTTGATTCTTTATCTAATTTAACAGTATCTACCTTTAATGGGGCTGTTTAGATGGGCCATTCACATTTGATATCATTGTCAGAACTGAGCTTAATTCGACCATTCTAATAATTTGCTTCCTGTTTGTCCCATCTTCTGTTCATTCCCATTTCTGTGTTTGTCTGCCTGCTTTTGGAATGAGTAGGGTTGTTTTTTTTTCTCCAACTTTTATTTTAGATTCAGGATGTACATATGCAGGTTTGTTCCAAAAGTATATAGTGTGATGCTGAGGTTTAGAGTATGATTGACTCTATTACCCGGGAAGTGAGCATAGTATCCAGCAGTTAGTTTTTCAGCCCTTGTTCTCCTCTCTATACCACGTCGTGTTCCCCAGTGTCTATTGTTCCTACCTTTTCGTCCATGTGTACCTAATGTTTCACTCCCACTTGTAAATGAAAACGTGGTATTTGGTTTTCTGTTTCTGCATTAGTTCACTTAAGGTAATGGCCTCCAGCTGCTTCCATGTTGCTGCAAAGGACACAGTTTCATTCTTTTTTATGGCTGCATAGTATTTCATGGTGTATATGTATCACATTTTCTTCATCCAGTCCACTGTTGATGGCCACCTGGGTTGATTCCATGTCTTTGCTATTGTGAATAATGCTGCAATGAAGATTGGCATGCATGTGTCTTTTTGGTAGAATAGTTTGTTTTCCTTTGAGTATATATCCAGTAATGGGATTGCTGCGTCAAATGGTAGTTCAACTCTTACATCCTTGAAAAATCTCCAAACTGCTCTCCACAGTGGCTGAACTAATTTACATTCTCGCCAGTAGCATATAAGCACTCTCTTTCCCCACAACCTTGCCAGCATCTGTTGTTTTGGGACTTTTTAATAATCACCATTCTGACTGTTGTGAGATAGTATCACATTGTGGTTTTGATTTGGAATTCTCTGATGATTAGTGATGATTCACATTCTTTCATATGTTTGTTGGCTGCTTGAATGTCTTTCTTTCTGGAAAAGGGTCTGTTCATGTCCTTTGCCTAGTTTTTGATGGGGTTATTCGTTTTTTGCTTTTTGATTTAAGTTCCTCATAGATTCTGGATATTTGGCCTTTGCTGGATGCATAGTTTGCAAATATTTCTCCCATTCTGTAAGTTGTCTGTTTACTCTGTTGATAGTTCCTCTTACTTTGCAGAAGCTCTTTAGTTTAATTACGTTCCACTCGTCAATTTCTGTTCTTGTTGCAATTGCTTTTGAGGACTTACCCATAAATTCTTTGCCAAGGTGGATGTCAGGAAAGGTATTTCCTAGGTTTCTTCTAGGATTTTTATAGTTTGAAGTCTTACATTTAAGTACTTAATCCGTCTTAAGTTAATTTTGATATATGATGTAAGAAAGGGGTCCAGCTTCAGTTTTCTACATATGGGCAGCGAGTTCTCCCAGCACTATTTATTAAATAGGGAATCCTTTCCCCATTGCTTGTTTTTGTCAGGTTTGTCAAAGATCAGATGATTGTAGATGTGCAGTCTTATTTTTAAGTTCTCTACTCCATTGAGTTCCATTGGTCTAGTGTCTATTTTTGTACCAGTACTATGCTGTTTTGGTTACTGTAGCCTTGTAGTATGATTTGAAGTAGGGTAGCATGATACTTCCAGCTTTGTTCTTTTTGCTTAGGATTGTCTTGGCTATATGGGCTCTTTTTTGGTTCCATATTAATTTTAAAATAGTTTTTTCTAATTCTGTGAAGAATGTCAATGGGTAGTTTAATGGGAATAGCATTGAATCTATATTACTTTGGGTAGTATGGCCATTTTCACAATATTGATTCTTCCTATTCATGAGCATGGAATGTTTTTCCATTTGTTTGCATCATCTCTGATTTCTTTCAGCAGTGTCTTGTAATTCTCCATGTAGAGATCTTTCACCTCCTCAGTTAGATGTATTTCTACTCTTTTTGTGGCTATCATAAAAAGGGTTGTGTTCTTGATTTGGCTCTAAGTCTTTCTATAGATCTAGAAGTACTTGTTTTATGAATCTGGGTACTCCAATGTTGGGTGCATATATATTCAGTCTTGTTGAATTGAACCCTTTATCCTTACGTAATGCCCTGCTGTGTCCTTTTTGACTATTTTTAGTGTTAAGTCTGTTTTATCTGATATAATAATAGCAACTCCTGCTCTTTTTTGTTTTCCACTTGCATAATAGATCATTCTCCATCCCTTTACTTTGAGCCTCTGGTTGTCATTACACATTACATGTGCCATTACATGTGAATACAGTAGATGGTTGGGTCCTTTTTTTTTTTTTTTAATCTGACTTGCCCCTCTTTGCCTTTTAAGTGGCACATTTAAACCATTTACATTTAGGTTAATATTGACATGTGAGGTTTTGATCCTGTTGTCATGTTGTTAGCTGGATGATTTGTAGACTCAGTTATATAGTTGCATTATAGGATCTGTAGGCTATGTACTTTAATGTTTTTGTGGTAACAGGTACCATTCTCTTGTTTCCATATTTAGAACTCCCTTAAGGACCTCTTGTACAGCTGGTGTAGTGGTAATGAATTCCTTTAACATTTGCTTGTCTGGAAAGAATTTTATTTCTTGTTTGCTTATGAAGCTTAGTTTGGTGTGATATGAAATTCTTAGTCAGAATTTCTTTAAGGGTGCTGAAAGTAGGCTTTCAGTCTCTTCTGACTTGTAAAATTTCTTCTGAGAAGTCCACTGTTAGCCTGATGGGGCTCCCTTTGTAAGTGACCTGACCCTTTTCTCTAGCTTCCCTTAAGATTTTTTTCTTTCCTGTTGACCTTGGAGAATCTGATGACTATATGTCTTGGGGTTAGCCATCTTCTGTAGCATCTCGTAGGGGTTATCTGAATTTCTTGAATTTGTATGTTGACCTCTCTAGTGAGATTGAGGTGATTTTATGGGCTATATCCTCAACTATGTGTTCCAAGTTGCTTACTCTCTTTCCTTCTCTCTCAGGAATGCCAATGAGTCATGAGTTTGGTTTCTTTACATAATCCCTATTTCTCAGAAGTATTGTTCATTTTTAAAATTCTTTTTACTTTTACCAGATTGGGTTGATTGGAAGGCCTGGTCTTCAAGCTCTGAGAGTCTTTCCTCACTTTGGTCTGTTTTTTTGTTGATGCTTACAACTGTATTATGAAATTCCTGTGGTGAAATTTTCAATTCCATAAGTTTAGTTTGGTTCTTTCTTAAAATGGTTGTTGGCTTTTAACTTTTAGATTATTTTACTGGCTTCCTTGGATTGGGTTTTAAACTTTTCCTGAAACTTGTTTAGCTTCCTTGCCACCTAGATTCTGAATTCTCTGTCATTTCAGCCATTTCAATCTGGGGAGCTAGTGTGATCTTTTGGAGGTAAAGAAACACTCTGACTTTTTGAATTGCCAACGTTTTGTACTGATTCTCGTCTGAGAGGGCTGATGTTCCTTTATCTTTTTGAAATTGCTGTCATTGGATGTGGCTTTTTGTTTTTATATCTTTATTTCCATTGAAGGTTTGACTGTGGCGTATGTTGAGCATGGTTGATAGGTTTAGTTTCTGGGTGCTTTCAGAGGGCCAAGTCTTCATACAGGATCTTTATTTGTGGCTAGATACTTGCATTGGCTTTCACCGGTGATGTGCGCTGAAGGCATTTTCGTTTGGTGGTGGAATTAAAGCCATAATCCAGTAGATGGTGCTAAAGTGTAAGGGTCAGCAGACAGGCTCTCAGCCACCTGCCTCCTTTGTATTTTAGCATGTTTGCAGCAGTACTGTTGCGCGGGGGAGACTGAGGAGGGGACAGTGAGAGATGACCCCCTCACTAAGTGCATTCCCAGGCTTTAGGGAAGCCCCTCCAATCACTGGCACTGCCCCCATGTTTCATTAGCCCCAAGGGGGGCTCTGGCAGGCTGTGCTCCTGCCTCCCTTAGGGGCAGCCTGAGCTGAAAGTTAGGTCTCCAGGAGACCTGCAGCACCCCAAGGGCCCACTGATCCTCTGTGCTTGGCAGAGTCCGAGCAGCCTGTGGGTTATGTCTGCAGGTGTCTGTGGATGCACTGGGACAAGGGTAGAGGATCCCTGGGGAGGGTGGTGTTGCTGTGAATGTGCAGCTGGTGTGGCACCTGTGGCCCAGAGTTTTTGCCCAGCAGATGGTTGGGGGAACCACCCAGCTGGTGTTACCCAGATTGGGTCTCCTAGTGTCTGCCCTGGTAGCTGGCCTAGCCAGCTAGTTTTGTCCCAGGCCTTCTGCACTAGATCTTTGGGTTGTTAGGTGCTCTGGGCTTTGGGACACCCTTGGGCAGAGGCTGCAGCTGGCAAATAAGCTACATCCTTTTTAGACCAGTGTTGCATGGGGAGGCAGGCCTACCTCCCACACTGGCCCATGAACCTGTGCCTCACTTTTCTCAGTGTTCTGAGAGTGAAGGCTCCTCTCTTGCTCGAGCTCCAGTCACAGATCTCAGCTCAATACTCCTGAGCTATATTCTCACACCCTGGGGGTTTGGGACTGGGCCTGCAGCTGTGTCCTGTTGAGGTTGAGCATTGGCTGTGCTGGGGGAGCCAAAGTGTTCCCAGGCAAGGCAGTGGAGGCTGTGTTTTGTGCATGCTCTTGCAGGAGCAGCTAGGCAAAGGCTTTGGGAGGGGGCAGTAGATGCTGAGCAGGGGGCAGGGGCAGTAGGGGGAGATCAGATGCACCCTGGTCCCACAGGAAAGACAGCCCTGCTCTCTCCTGGGCCCAGCAGTGAGCAGGGGCTAGAGCCACTCAGAGCAAGATGGAGTGCCTTGGAGGATGGGCACCTATGATTGTGTTTTGCTGCAGCTGCCCTACACACAAAACCTTCTGGGCTCCACGCAGGCATGAGCCCTGCCTCTGGCTACTCTCTGGCAGTTCCCCAGGCATGACCTCACTGTGGGGCCGTGACATCTCTTGTGGCTGTAGGATCCCGGAAGCCCATGGCAGGAGTGTGTTGCTTTAGGACCTGTTCAGGGCCAGGGGCTGGGCAACTCTATGCAGGGTTCTCAGCTTCCTCCTCCTTTCTGGAATGAGTAGTTGTTATAGTTTTATTTTTATCTCTTCTGTTGGCTTATTACCTGTAACTGTCTTTTTTATTGTTTGTGGTGGTTGCCCTAGGTTTGTTTATACTTCTTCATCACTAACTTTCTGTAATATTACACTACTTCATGTGATAGCATAAGGACCTTACAATAGGATAGTTCCATTTCTACTCTATTGGCCTTTGTGCTATTATTATAATACATGTTACTTCTACAGATGTCACAAACCCCACAATGTATTATTACTATGCTTTAGAAAGTCTTCCAAAGAGAATTTTAAAATAAGAAAACATATATCATTTATATTTACCCACATACTTACTATTTCTAGTGCTCTTTTTTTTTTTTTTTTTTGAAATGGAGTCTCGCTGTGTCACCAGGTTGGAGTAAAGTAGCACGATCTCGGCTCACTGCAACCTCCGCCTCCCAGGTTCAAGGGTTTCTCCTGCCTCAGCCTCCAGAGTAGCTGGGACTACAGGTGCATGCCACCACACCCAGCTAAATTTTGTATTTTTTTTAGTAGAGACAGGGTTTCACCATGTTGGCCAGGATGGTCTCGATCTCTTGACCTCGTTATCCGCCTGCCTCAGCCTTCCAAAGTGCTGGGATTACAGGCGTGAGCCACCACACCCGGCTCTGGTGTTCTTTATTCCTTCATGAAGATGCATGTATCCACATGGCATCCTTTTCCTTCTGCCTGAAGGACTTCTTGTAACATTTCTTATAGGGCACATGTGCTGTTGATTAATTCATTCAGATTTTTCCTTTCTGAAAAAAAGTGATTATCCCTGTCTTTCATTTCTAAAATTATTTTTTGTTGAGGGTATAATTCTAGGTTGAGTTTGTTTTGTTTTTTATTTTAATACTATAAAGATGGTACTTTTGTTTTTTCCTAGTTTGTTTCTTAGGAGAAATTTATTCTTTTTTTTTTTTTTTTTTTTTTTTGAGATAGAGTCTTGCTCTGTCGCTCAGGCTGGAGTGCAGTGGCGCGATCTCGCCTCACTGCAACGTCCGCCTACCGGGTTCAAGCAATTCTCCTGCCTCAGCCTCCTGAGTAGCTGGGATTAAAGGCACACACCACCGTGCCTGGCTAATTTTTGTATTTTTCGTAGAGATGGGGTTTCACCATGTTTGCCAGTCTGGTCTCGAACTGCTGACCTCGTGATCCGCCCACCTCGGTCTCCCAAAGTGCTGGGATTATAGGAGTGAGCCACCATGCCCGGCCTCTTCTGTTATTCTTATTGCTCCTTTATATGTAATATTATTTCTCTGGCTATTTTATCACTACTAGTGAAAAATTTGATTATGATATGCTTTGGTTTCATTTTCTTCTTGTTTCTTGTTCTTCTGTTGCACTGAATTCTTTGGATCTGTGAGTTTATAGTTTTCATCCAATTTTTAAAAATTATGGCCATTATTGCATCAAATAGTTTTTCTCTTCCACTCTCCTCTTCTTCAGGGACTACAGGTATTTGTATTTAGGCTGCTTGAAGTTTTCCCACTTCAAGGTCACTTATCTGTTCTTTATTTTTCAGTCTTTTGTTTTTATTTTACTTTGGGTAGTTTTTATTGCTATATGTTCAAGTTTATGTCTTCTGCATATATGTATGACACTCACCTGCATGAAAACCAGCAAACTTTAGACATGACAGCCTGTGGGAGAGCAGCCGAGATCCTCCCAGGCCATGGCCACTGTTCAAACATCCTCCAAAGCTGGGCAGTGCTCAGGGTGTCTCAGAGGAGCCAACCTCAGGGCGTAGTTCACATCTATGTCAGGTTGGTGAAGGATATTTCCAAAGGAGGTGACACCTATCTAGCTTCTTGCTTTGTACACACCCCGTGATGATCTTTCTGTTTCAGTTTGACCATCACCAGTGACAATGATTTTATCAGTGGACAGCTGTAGAAGTTGGGGAAATTCCTCCTGGCCCTGAGCAGTAACCTGCTGTTTCCATCGGCGGATCCTGGTTCTGCGGTCAGGGCACAGTGTCTGCTTCCTTTTCCACAGGCCAGCCTTTCGGCGATTTGAAGGTGTTATCTTGCCCAAGTCTTTTCTGTCCAAACATTCATTTCCACACCTCCTGCCAGCTGGGTCATCTCTGCCAGAGTGTCCTGTCTGGAAAGGTCCCTTTAGATGTCACTTCCAAGTGTGTGGGCCTGATTGGGCTCTCAGTAAGTACATTCATTTCTAGTTAGTGACATGAATATGAATATTTTACTTAGTGTTTTAATGCTTTCCAAAGGCTATAGTTGAAAGTTGAAAACTAGTAAAATTATCCTGTCAGAAGACAAATGCCCCTTCCTAAACATGAAGGACACACTGCTCCAATTTTCTGCTCCTGATTAAAGACAGCAGGAAGAATTTGACATGTGTCTGCTCATGGTGAATTTTAAAGGAATAAAATAACATAATCAAGACTTAGGTGAAAGTCAGAGATAAAACCCAAAGAGAAGACATAAAACCTGTCTTCTGCATTTTTCAGAAACAATTTTGAAGCTGGGAATAAATGGGGCTCATTTTATGTGAGGAAGACTCACAAAGTCCCAAGTCTCTAAGGTACCTTTGCAGGCCAGAAGGTCCAGTGGGCCATTCTTCACCAGAATTCAGACTGATTCATAGAACCATTCATTCATATTGGTTCATGTAATAATGGATTCACATAACTACAGATTCATATTGATTCGTAGAATCATAAATTTATACTGATGTCTCCAATTCCAATTCAACACCACAGGTATAGTTTAACCTTCTTCCTTTCTTATTTATAGCTCCTTCTCCAACAGAGAGAACCTGGCCCTCATTATCCATATTGTATTTACTTCTTTGCACAATCTTAGAATACACATAAAGTAGTTTAGGGTAGCATCCCTCCCACTCCTTGTTTAATTATTTTTGAGCACGTGAAAAATTAGCATGTTTCTGAATATAAGAACAGGTAAAGGGTACACTCAAAAAGGTATCCCTCTTCCTGTTCCTCCTTTTCTACTCCCATTCCCCCATCCTATCTACCTTGCCTCTTCCTGTCTCTCTAATCTCACTGGTTTTTCATTTAGATTTTTTGTTTCCTTTTTGAGCAAAAGAATAGATAACATGTATATTTTTCTGTTTCTTGTTCTTTCTTATATGAAAACTAAATACCTCATGAAAAAGTTATCTAATTTAAGTTTAACCCTAAACCTAGACAAATGGCACAATCTTAATTATTTAGCAACTTCAAGTGTGCATACACTTAAAGGAATAAAGAATTGCATCTAAAACTAAACAAAATTATTGAATCAACTTTCTAATTTTTTCTCTCCATAAACATTCTGGTCCTGATTTATGAGGACCCAAAGGCACTTACCTTTCAGCCTAAGTAGAAGCCTGGGATGGCAGTAAGCATCCTTACGGCCATCTGGTCTGTCAGTGCACTCATCTATATTTTTACACTAAGAACATCTGCAAGCTTAAAACCTTCTTCTGATTAGTAAATGTAAGGGTTTTGGGCTACGTGGATCTCTGATGCCACTCAGCTCCAAGATTCTGTTCCCACGGTGCTGTGGTTCTAATATTCCAAACCACAGGAGAATCATTTTCCAGAGACATTTACAGGCAGCCTCACTGTCCTGTCTTGAACATCCTCCACCAAAGTGTGAACATAGGTGGCATGGGCTTCGTCATGAACAAGAGCACCTTCAAAGGAGGAGATCCCCTAATCATGCGGAGGGCCCTCATGAACAACCTTGGAGAGGAAAGGAGAGCCAGGATTCAGATCCAAAGCCTCCAGAAGGCTTTAGACATCCGGATCAGGGAGATTGATAGAGAAAAAGCAGCCCTGAAGAAATTTTTGGTAAAGCTTCACAAGACAACTGGCTATTTTCCTCAAAAACCGTTCTGGTGACTGATGCTGTGCCACCATAGGGAAGGAGTTCATCTAAAACGTCCAGTACAGCCAGAATACACCTGGGTCTCCTGTATCTCTCTGTGACCCAAGAAAGCAGTAGAAGCAGCTACTGGGACAAGCCAAAACAGAAAAAAAGACTAGATAATTGAGGACACAAATGGACCGTCTCTGAAATAATCAACAAAACCTCCTACAAAAGAGAGAATAATGCACTGATTTTTTTCCCAGCTGATTCTATTCCTTTACAACTTGAGGCGTTAATATGAGGTGCACGCGTTATTTTCTTACAGATTCTCCTTGAGGCAAGAATAAAGCTTAGCTATTTTAGAGATCTTTCAGATACTGATCATGAAATACATATTATATTTGCCTTAATCCTGTTCTCTTCTCACTGATATCATTTTCAATTATTTTCTACAGTTTTAATAGCATGAATAAATAATAAATGTTTAAGGTGAAAATAATACTGGGAAATACACGGAATTTTGTATCTACAAGAAAACTCAATTTAAATGTAAGTTTTCCCATGTATTAGTTGTACGTTCCTAGACTTAAAAACTCTTTTTTTAAATTCAAGATGAGGATAATAATACCTACATTAAAATATTGTTTTTAAGGATTAAATAAGATAACATATATATAGGGCATATTGCAGCCACCCCTAAAATGGTACTAGCTCTTATTGTGATGACTGTTGTTTCCATTAATATTTTTATTACTGTGTATTGGGCTCAAGTTCTGTTCCCAGCTCTTTCCAGGATCGCTAGGCAAATCCGTTTCCATTCGTGGGCATTCATTTTTTTCTGAGGCTATAATATGAGAGTCAGACTAGATAATGTCCACAGGCCCTTTCAATTTTAAGTTCTTTGATACTATAACTCCATGATTGTACTTTGAAATGTGTTTGCAGCATCCTAGAGAAAAAAAAATCTAACAATCAGAATGCACACACCAAGGTGACTAGAGGCTTGTATATTCCTACTTAGCCATGACATATCTACCACCCTCATGTTTAAAGATACTTGTAATTCAAGTACAAAATACTCTTAGTGGCCTCTTTTTTTTTTTGAGACAGAGTCTTGCTCTGTAGCCCAGGCTGGAGTGCAGTGGCGCAATCTCAGCTCACTGCACCTCTGCCTCCCGGGTTCGAGTGATTCTCCTGCCTCAGCCTCCCGGGTTCGAGTGATTCTCCTGCCTCAGCCTCCCGAGTAACTGGGATTACAGGCACATGCCACCACAGCTGGCTAATTTTTTGTATTTTTAGTAGAGACGGGGTTTCACTGCATTAGCCAGGGTGGTCTCAATCTCCTGACCTCGTGATCTGCCCACCTCAGCCTCCCAAAGTGCTGGGATTACAGGCGTGAGCCACTATGCCTGGCCCAGCCTCTCCTTTACACACACACACACACACACACACACACATCATGAATAGATACATATATACATGTGTATACACACACATATGTATTATACGTATGTGGGCAGCAGGATCAAGGGGGATGTGGTTAGGCTGTGGATTTTCTATGAGGGAGAAGGGGAAGGTAAAAGTGTCGAGGGGTTTCTTGGCTGTGTGCAGCCCTATCAGTGCTTCTGTGTCCCTGAAAACTGTAATTATGTTGTGGCCAGTGTGGTCATGGGCAGAGGTCGCAGCCTGTCTGTTGATGCAAATTTAAATGTGATCCTTCATTTGTTGTGAATTTAAATATTGTGTAGTTATGCCCTAGGGGGTACAGAGTTCATGCAATGTAATTAGGACTTGGGACAGCATCTTGGGTTTTGTTTGTTTTTGCTTTTTGAGACAAGATTGCGCTCTGTCACCCAGGCTGGAGTGCAGTGGTGCAATCTCAGGTCACTGCAACCTCTGCCTCTTAGGCTGAAGCCATCCTCCCACCTAAGCCTCCTGAGTAACTAGGACTCATGCCACCATGCCTAATTTTTGTATATTTAGTAGAGATGAGGTTTCACCATGTTGCCCAAGCTGGTCTCAAACTCATGAGCTCAAGCAATCCACCCACCTTGGCCTCCTAAAGCGCTGGTATTACAGGCGTGAGCCACCATCCCTGGCTAGAGGCAGCATTTTGATGACTCAGGTCACCATTGTCATCTACATTGTTTCAGTAGCCCCTGTTTTAAAAGCTCATTTTATCTTTCTGTGATACCCACTACTGTTATTTTGTTATGTTACTTTGTAATACCCATTGTTGCATTTGCTTTGTAGTACAAGGAGAGTCTTGATCTGACTGTGTAACTTGTGGCACACCCAAAGGTTGTAAAAGCTGTTTTGTTAACCATTGTAACATTAGCAGAGGTTCCTGCCTCACATGGGTAAGCAAATGGATGGCTTGTGTAGATAACCATTAGCGTATTCATTGGCTCCTGTCACTGTAGGGGGAGGCCGTTTGAAGTTGATTTGCCAGTTCTGATAATGGCTTTCCTGTGAATTTCTCCTCCCAGGCAATGGGCCCAGTATCTAAATTTCTAGCAAGGTACAATCCCTAATAATCTTGCATAAATGTCTCTCTGCTGGGTTGACTCCTCTGTTAATAATTCTTTTGACCAGGCGCGGTGGCTCACGCCTGTAATCCCAGCACTTTGGGAGGCAGAGGCAGGTGGATCACTTGAGGTCAGCAGTTCGAGACCAGCCTGGCCAACATGGTGAAAACCTCGTCTCTACTAAAACTACTAAAATTAGCCAGGTGTGGTGGCACGTGCCTGTAGTCCCAGCTACTTGGCAGGCTGAGGCACAAGAATTGCTTGAACCCAGGAGGCAGATGTTGCAGTGAGCCCATATTGCACCACTGCAGTTCAGCCTGGCGACACTACAAGACTCCATCTCAAAGACAAATAAAAAATAATAATTCCTTTTTGGAACCCCATGATGCCCAAATGCCCTGACCTCTCCTCTTGCATGCCCACTGGAAGAGGGGAAGGGTAGCTTATCCCAAAACTCTAGGACTCTGCCTCCTTCAAGAGGCTTACCTGCCAGTATGCTATGGTTAGTTCATCAACTGTGGTGTTGTGTCATGCCTCTTCCATGTCTTGTCTGGTATGAGCCAAGGTACGGTGCACCAAGGTAGGCAGAATGGGAGCCAGTGTAAGTGTTAGTGCAGCATCTTGGCTCCTGAGTAAATACGAATTAACACCAGGCCAAACAGTAATTTTTCTCAGGCAAGGTTTAATGGTCTTGAGCTCAATCAAAGCAAGGGAGCAGTGCCCAGGAAAAGGACTCCAGTGCTACAGCCAAAAAGGCTCAGCTCTTGTCATTTTAAGGAAGGTGAGGCAGAGAAAGGAATGATGTAGAAGCTGTAGGAGTTAAAAAAAAAAAGAGGAAAGAAACACAAAAAGTGGCTCAGCAGTCAAAGGCAGGTTTATTTTGGAGAATGAACATGAGAGGGACTTCTGGCCCATTTCAGTCAGGAGCACTCTCTCTTACAGACTAAGAGGATTTAAGTGTTTGGGGGCAAGGGAGCTTATCACAGGCTTGGAATGTTTCTGTGTGGAGAAGTTTATTGTGGGTTTGGAATGCCTCCGGTCGTGGGGGAGGTTATCTCGGGGCTGGCATGTCTCTGGTTGGGGAGGGGTTTATCTTAGGGGTTGGAATGTTTCTGGTTGGAGATGTCATTTGTAGTTTATGGTCATGCTGACCTTAGCTGATGCCCTTTGGATTTAGGTGGTTTCTGATCAAGGGGAATTTTTAAATGGTGGTGCTTGTCCAAGATGGTGATGCTCCTGCTCTGTCAGAAGCCTGTTTAGGCAAAGTTTTCTTTGTGCCTGTACAGTGGGGCATCATGCCCTAACATATACTGCATAATTAGAAAATGGCAGATAAGCCCCAATGTGGGCAGAGATTTTCATATTACATTGAGATTATGAGGAAAACTCAGTGAAAGGTCAGTGCTGGAGTCCATCTTGTCTTCAGCCAACTGGTCTGGTTCAGTTCTCATAGAGAATGCCAGAGTTTTGTTTTAGTAACCTTGGAATATGGTCAGGTTCTTATCAGGAATGCTACAGTCCAGCTTTTAGCAACCTTGGGAGACATCACTTAAGGTGACAGTCAGTTTCTTCTATTTATGGTTAAGAATTCAGCCTGACCAGCTAAGTTAGGAGAGGCTTCCCTTCTGCTGTGTGACTTGGGTCAGCTTGTTAAGGAGGCAAGAAGGTAGGGGAGGTAATATGCCCGGACATGTGAGCACCGTGAGCCTCAGTCTACAAAGACCAAGTCTCTTTCCCGTACTGTCTCATAATGATTATTTTCCCTACATCTTTTTACCCTGAATATCTTGGCCTTGTATTTTCCAGCTCTGATATTGCCAAAGTCCCAACCAAGTAGTTAGCTCATTAGCCATTAACCAGGAGTTTGTGAAGATATAAACCTTGGGAAAATGGCGCATCTATTGCTAGGAGTAGTGCACATATGGAATGAGTGTCTGAATGGGGTTAAAGGGTGTAGCTGTCCTTGGTCTGAGTTCCTTATGCCCTGTGCTGACTCATCAGTAATGAGAGGCTATTGGTTTTCTTGTTTTGAGATTGCTGACCATCCTCCCTCCACTCCCCACTGAGCAGGAGGCAGAGGCATTTTCAGGGTTTTGGCAAGTTGACCTCAGTGGCAGGGTATGTGGCTATTTTATCATGCAACATGACACTCCAGTAGGACTAAATGTGGGTGATTCTGTAAGTACCATTTCCATTGTAGTAAGGAGGTTTCTGTTGCTGATCCAATTTTATAGTGAGCTTTTTCCATTACCCAGGGCATAATAGGAATCTCGGTTCATAGGGTAAATTGACTCTGCCCTAGTAAGGGCTTCAGTTTTGATAACTAAAAAAGCAGAAATGTTGTGGGTGACTGGATACGAAGAAATATGGGAGGAAGGGATGTATTGGTGCCAGAATCCCATTGTTGATTGAATCCCTTTATTGATGTGGGAGGTTAGAGAGCTTCCAGGAGATTATCTTTTGCCAAATTGGCAATAGTTTACCTCTCTGAGTTCTAGGTGTAGCCCAACACTTTAACAGGTCAGGAGGGGTCTTGTACCTTATCTGGGGCAACTGTCCATCCCCTGTCAATGGGGTGCTTGCTCCCAGCTGTGATGACCTGTGAAACAAAGTCTTGGTCAGGACCAGTGGGGAGGATGTCACTGATACGATGCCAAAGCTAAGTTTCTTGGGGGAAGTGTGGGGCAAGCATCTAGGTCCTCTTAGCAAAGTCCAGGTGTAAGTAAAGGCCTTTCACTGCAGTGCAGGCAGTCAGGTAAAGCTGTGCTGTTAACTCTCAAAGGTTAAGTCAGATTGTGGTTGGCTATCATGAAAAAGTTTTAGTGAATAAAACATGTTAGCCAAGTCTGTGCAGTAACTCTAAACCATTTGCCCATATTGTTTTGAATATCATCCATTAAGGTGACAATATCTGGTAGAGATGCTCTAATGAAGAGAACAGCATTGTGTAGCTTTGTATCGTCTATAGTAAGTCCAGTCATCAGTAACAGCTTTAAGCACAGGCTTAAAGGAACTGAAAGGTGAGATGGTAGGAATCAGCACTTCTTCTTACCCAAGTCAGTCCTGACAGGCTGGCACCCTTCGGTGTCTTGTCTTAGCCAGCACAGCGATGTATCTACCACCTCAACTGCATAGAGGAAGGCTAACCGGTTCCCACAGGGAACCCACCCACCAACAGTGTAAAAGCCTTAGGCTTGTTGCTGCTGACTGAAGAGGTCCATTCAATAATGGGAACAAGAACAGAAGTATTTTTTAGCAAAATGGAACTAACTTTATTTATTTATTTAGAGACAGAGTCTTGCTCTGTCACCCAGGCTGGAGGGCAGTGGCACAATTTCAGCTCACTGCAACCTCCACCTCCCGGGTTCAAGCAATTCTCCTGCCTCAGCCTTCCGAGTAGCTGGGATTACAGGCACACACCACCATGCCTGGCTAATTTTTGTATTTTTAGTAGAGACAAGGTTTTGCCACGTTGGCCAGGCTGGTCTCAAACTCCTGACCTCAGGTGATTCACCCACCTCGGCCTCCCAAAGTGTTGGGATTACAGGCGTCAGCCACCACGCCTGGCCCTAGGGACTAACTTTAATAGTTAAGTGGCTTATTAATCTTCCTTCCAAGCCTGTCACCTCCTTGAAGGGTCCCTTGAAAGCATGAGTGCTTCCTGGGATTAGGGAGATTTGAGCATCCACATCCAACAGAGCCAGGCTGTGGTGGTTATTTTTTGGAGCCCAAACCACAGTTAATGGAAAAGGGTGATTGTCTTTCAGGGGAACCTGATTCCATGATCACCAGATCCCTGTGTAGGGCGGGTACCTGCAACTGGTGGAGATCAGGGGCAGGCACAGAAGGCGGGGATGGCTTGAAGGAGATACCATAATCTGACCCTAGTAAGAACTGTAACTGCCCCACGGGTTTCCCAGAGATCATCCAATTTGGGACCCCCTTGTCCCTTAGGTTCTAGTATAACCTCTTTTGTTCATCGTGGCAGAAGCATGGTTGTAGGTGGTTTGTTTGGCTTGCGGGAGGGAAGCAGCCTTGTGGTCGATGGCAATTTTGAAGTCAGGCCCAGATAGGGAAAGAATAAGACCCTGAGATGTGGGATTAGGACATTTGAGTGGGCGATCAGAGAATTTTGACCTCCCTGCTCAGATTTCCTGAGGCCTCCTGATGGCCTTACACGAAGTATATGGGAACCTTGGCTCCGTATGACCCCAGGCCCTACTATAGCCTTTGCAAGGGGGAGGCGGGTCGCGCAGATGGGCTGTGCCACCGTCTTCTCCCACCTGCTCCAGGGTGTCTGATGCTTCTTGCAGACAACTCTGGGTGCCCCAAGAACAGGTGAGTCATAATGATAAACAATTTATCGTCTTTTAACCAATATGTGGGGGGTGTGGGTGGGCATGAGGCCAAGGGAGCATCCCTTGTCCCCAGGAGGGAAGCTTTGAATGGTGAACCCAGACTGAGGACTCTGGTCCCCACCTTGGAGCCTCCTTGCTTTGAGTAAGGCCACATTTCATGAGTTTTGGGGACCATGACCTGCCAAGGATGGCAGATAGAGGGACCCAGTCTCCTGGGGCCAGGCCTGCCCAGTTTCCTCCAGTCCTACCACCTGGAGCAGGAGGGCCCAGCACCACACTTGGCCTCAGGGCTCTTTCTCATGGGTGACCAGGTGACCACTCAGGTCCTGGAGCCTGGCCATCCCTGCCTCCTTGTATGCCTACTCCTGCAGCCTCACTGCCAAGGTGACTGGTTGCTATTCGGGCCCCCTAAGGTCACCGACTTGGTCTTTTGGGGTTTGCACAGGTCCCAAGTAGCCATGCACTGCTCTGAGAGGGCTCGCCCTGCCTTGGGCTAGATTCCAGTACTGGTCAGAGCCACAAGTGGCTCAGTCCCTTTGGTGATCACCTTGGCTGCTGGGGGCCCCAGGCTCGGGTTGAGGCTAGATCAGATGCCTCTGGGGCTGGACCTTGTGCCGTGTTAGGGGGCTCTGTCCCACAGGAGGTCAGCATGAGGACACCAGACATCCTGCTGGCTAGCCAGAGCTATGAGGATGCCACACACCCCCTTCCCTCCAGAGGCCTCCAAGTAGCCATCTTCCCAGTGGACGGTGGTTCCAGCTGGCTGAGGGGCCATCCCGGGCTTCCAGGCAGGTTGCAGGGCAGGCTGCTGTCCTAGCTCCTTCCAGACCATGCAGGTCAGTGAAACTGACAGGGATAGGACACGGGCCACTGTGAAGGGAGGTGTCTTGAGCTCCTCCTGTGGGTCTTCAGAAGGCTGGGCACAGGTTGATGATGGGCCCCAACGGGGTTGCAAGGCCAGTCTGTCCATGGCCTTGGAGGTAGCCAGGACAGATGTTGAAGGGATGGGGGCCCAGCATTCCTGCCCAAAGCAGTACTGTGGGAACCAGGGGCCCTGACATCGGGGTCTCTGGGGCGGTTTGAGACTGAATCCCATTGCAGTAACCACCAAACAACTGATGGTCTGCCCTGGGCTGGGGACAGGCTGGCCAGACCCTGAGCTCCTGTGGCCCCCAGAGAAAGGCCTGTGGCCCCAGGCTCTTTGGAGACCCTTATGCCACTAGGGGCCTCAGCCTTGGGAAGAGCCTGGCCAGGCAAGGGTCAGGGAGGACCACACTCCTGTTGTGTGGGGGCTACCCTTATGGGGAGGCGTGGTCTCACTCTTTGTCACCCAGGCTGAGTGCAGTGGCGTGATCACGGCTCACCGCTGCCTTAAGCGATCCTCCTACCTCAGCCTCTCATGTAGCTGGCACTACAGGCGCATGCCACCACACTTGGCTAATTTTTTTTTGTGGAGACGGTGTCTTGCCATATTGGCCGAGGCTAGTCTCAAACTCCTGAACTTAAGCAATCCTCCCACCTCAGCCTCCCAAAGTGTTGAGATTACAGGCATAAGCCATCACACCCAGCTGATTTTTCCTTTATTTTTGAAACACAAGAATAATTATATAATTTTCATTTTTCTAATGTCCTTGTTGAATTTTAGTATCAAGACTATTGCTGGTGTCACAAAATAAGCTGAGTAGGCTTACTCCTGTATTCTCTGGAATCGTGACACTTTATTAAGTGATTGGTAGAATTTAATAGTGAAGCTGTCTGGGCCTGGAGATTACATAATGAAAATATTTTAATTTGGAGGTTCAATTCCTTTTTAACAGTTTTAAGACACTTCAGGGGTTTTTGATTATTGCAAGTTGAATTTTTCTATGGATTTGTCAATTTTACCAAAATTTCGCATGTATAAAGTTACTTCTAATAGCCTTAGTCTTTTGAATCCTATTCATTTCTAATATTGATAATATTTGAGACTATATTATTAGGTACATACAAATTTGGAAAATTTTACCAATGAACTGAATATAATTAGAACTGAATGTGTTTACCACTAGTAATGATTTTTGCCTTGAAATTGTATCTTATACTAAATAACAGCTCTTTGCCTTAAAATCTTTTTTTTTTTTTTTGAGACGAGAGTCTCTCACTCGCACGATCTCGGCTCACTGCAACCTCTGTCTCCCAGGTTTAAGCGATTCTCCTGCCTCAGTCTCCCAAGTAGCTGGGATTACAGGCATGCACCACCACACCCAGCTAATATTTGTATTTTTAGTAGAGATGGGATTTCACCATGTTGGCCAGGGTGGTCTTGAACTCCCAACCTCGGCCTCCCAAAGTGTTGGGATTACAGGCATGAGCCACTGCGCCTGGCCTCTATTATTTGGTATCAAATAACTACACCACATTTTCGGTTTCTGTATGCATAGTAAATCATTTTTTATCCTTTTAATTGCAAATGTTATATACATTTTAGAGTTCTCTTTGAAGTTCTCTTAGAAGCTTACAGTCTGCAAAAGATGTGGCTGGAGAAATAAAAATAGGCCATATCATGAAAACATCAGACTTTACTGAAAGCCAAGAACAAGGGCTGAATGTTTTCTCTCTCCACTGTGCTTGATGGCCAACATCTGTAGCAGTGTTAGTGACCCTCAGTGCTCACAGAAGAGTTTATCCACATGAAGCATAAAATAAACATTTTTAAAATAAAGGATGACTGGCGCTGGGCATGGTGGCTCACGCCTATAATCTCAGCACTTTGGGAGGCCCAGGCGGGCAGATCACGAGGTCAGGAGATCAAGACCATCCTGGCTAACACAGTGAAACCCTGTCTCTAGTAAAAATACAAAAATTAGCCAGGTGTGGTGGCACCCACCTGTAGTCTCAGCTACTCAGGAGGCTGAGGCAGGAAAATCACTTGAACCCAGGAGGCGGAGATTGCAGTGAGCCGAGGTCACGCCATGCACTCCAGCCTGGGCGACAGAGCAAGGCTCCATCAAAAAATAAATAAAAATAAAAATAAAAATAAAGGATGGCTAAGAATAAGTTTCCCTAGTCTGTTTTTATCCTTGAACCACAATCATACTCTTTATTATTATTATTATTATTTTATTTTTTTTTTTTTTGAGACGGAGTCTTGCTTTGCCGCCCAGGCTGGAGTGCAGTGGCCGGATCTCAGCTCACTGCAAGCTCCGCCTCCCGGGTTCACGCCATTCTCCTGCCTCAGCCTCCCAAGTAGCTGGGACTACAGGCGCCCGCCACCTCGCCCGGCTAGTTTTTCTGTATTTTTTAGTAGAGACGGGGTTTCACCATGTCGGCCAGGATGGTCTCGATCTCCTGACCTCGTGATCCGCCCGTCTCGGCCTCCCAAAGTGCTGGGATTACAGGCTTGAGCCACCGCGCCCGGCCCTCTTTATTATTATATAAACTTTTAAATATTGATATCTGATACCGTAAGTCCTTCCATCATTTCCTCTTATGCATCTGGTTCCACTTCCTTCTATGTGTTTTTTATAATCGCCTTATCAAATTATTATAAGGAAAAAACACTGGCTGGGATTATATTGGGATTTATTAAATTTATAAATTAATTCCAGGAACGCTTGTTTCCTTATATACACAGCTGCTTGTGGCTCACACTCATCCTGAGGGAGTAGATGTTGGTAAACCAGCCTCATGTGCGGAGGCTCTCCTGCTGGATCCCCAACTGGAGCCATCCCTGGGCCTAGACTTCTGTCTCCCTCACTTGCAAATGAGTGCTCAGTCATGTGAAGCACACAGGAGGCCCTCAGGGCAAAAGTGGCTATGTCTGGTGCTACCTTCCCCATGAGACAGTGCCACCTTAGCCATTTCCCTTGGGAGAAATGGAGGAGGATCAGACATAAGGCAGAGCCACCTGAGGTTTTTAGAATCTATAATCTCACATACTGAACTAGTGTTTAATGGCTTTGAGAATAAAACCAAACCAAATCTTCCTTCTACTTGAGTTTCCAACATAAGGACACCTTAACTCTCTGCACTTCTCCTTGACCAGGAGGCAGCACTCGGGGAAGCAGCATCAAGGCAGGCAGTGCCATTCTGCATAGGCAGGCCTTGACTGGCAGCAGAGCTCACTGTTCTGATGAGCACACAGAAGTTAAGGCTTACCAAGCACAGGCCGTCAATCTCCTCTGCTCAGCTGGATGTTCTCATGCTCTTGGCTGGGAACATGACCTCTGCTTTGAAACCAACTCTCACAAGGGCTAAGGGGCAGGGTGTGGTGTGGGCCCAGTGTGGGCATGGGGAGGCCTTGGAGGGTGGAACCAGGCAGGTGGCAGAGGAACAGGTGGACTGAGTGGTCCTGAGGAGCAGGCAGACAGGATCAGGGCCAACTTCTCACCCCTCCGGGATGAAAGGCCGGATCAGCTCTGGGTTCAACAGCGACTCCTCAAGAGGCCGGTCCACGTGGAAGTCATGGATGTGGGGGGGCCCTGGATGGGCCTTGGGGGCAGGTCCCCCTAGACGCTGAGGAATCGGCAGCTCAGATGGATGGGCAGGCAGGGGAGCTGTGAAGAAGTACTGATGGAGGAGAGCCTGAGGGTGGCAAGTAAAGAACAAGCAGAAGGAAACTAGTCACCTCCCTGTCCCCACCTCAGGCAGATGTTCCTTCATCTATGCATTCAGCTGACTCAGTGTGTCTGGGTGTTTTCTGAGCATCTACTATGTCTGAAGCACTGTTCCAGAAGCTGGGGACATAGCCGTTAATAAAACAGACAAAAGCTGTTTTTCTGACATAGGTGGCGGTGGGGGGTAATAAACAAGATGAAGTAAAATACACAATATGTCAGATAATGATTAGTGCAGTGGAAAAGAGAAAGCAAGACAGAGGAATGAGGAATCCTGGAGAGAGGTTGCAGATCTGAAGAGTCATAAGGGAAGGCCCTCTGAGAGGCGACATTTAAGCCAAGACTTGAGACATAAGCAAGTGGGACATGAGGCTCCAGGGCAGGGACAAAAGTGTACAGACCCCTGGGGCTGGAAAGGAGTGAGCACAGGGCACAAGACCAGGCAGCGTCATAAGGCGACGGCACCCAAGCATATGACATCTGTGGGCCACAGAAAGGACCCTGGCTTTTCCTCTGAGATGGAGCCACAGGAGGGCCCTGGCAGAGAAGGAATGTGTCCTATTCTACTTGGATAAAGTTACTCTCTCTGCCAGGTGGAAAAGAGATTACATGGGATGAGGGGAGACCCAGATTCTGGGAGGTAATCCAAGAGATAACGGTCGCACGGCTTGGGTACACTGTGGACACAGAGCCCACAGGAGCTGCTGACACTGGAGACCGAGAGGGTGTATGTGAACACATGCTGCTGGTGCTGAGTGCAGGGAGGGGACAGGGACCCCTGAGAGAGACACCCTGACACGTGTCAGCCCATGCTCCTATGGTCCTCATCGTCCTCCCAGGCCTTCCAGCCATAACCAGCCTTCCTGGGTCCTCTCCTCCAGGCCGCTGCACACCATTTCTCCCTTCAGCGAACACCACCTCAAACATCTCGTGCTTAAACCTGCCCTCCACCAGGAAGCTTTGCTTGAGCCCACAGTCGGCCTCGCCTCTCTCCTGGGGCTCCCACACCTGGAGAACATGACCTCTTGTGACCATTTGGGCCTGGAGCTACCTCACCACCAGAAGTACCCTGTGGAGGCGGGTCTGATTGTTTACCCTCTGGGTGGGGCCCAGGACAATCCCTGCACGTGCCAGATGTGCAGAAAGTACTTGCTAATGGAATAAAGGAATGAGTCCCCAGTGACTCTCTTACTGTATCTGCCATAGGGTCGGGGCAGCCCAGAAGCCAGCACCCTGGACATGCGCTCTCCTGTGAGTTGGGCATGCCCCTCTTGTGGGCCACCCTCAGGGGAAGTCTGGGGATGTCCATGAGGTCTACTCATGAGAGGCACACCTGCTCCAAGGCCCCTGTCCCCTGGGTTCCAGATGCCTGGTGCTGGTCCACGCCCATCACAGGTTCTGAGGGTCGCTGACTTGATGGGGTCACGTGGCTACCAAGTACAAAGTACCAGGGCAATGGGGAGGGGAGCTGAAGGAGCAGAGACCATGGCCTCTGGCCCTACCTTGGAAGCTGCGATGCGCTGGCGAGGAGGGTAGAGGAGGAACTGACCCAGCAGATCCAATGCCTGGGGAGAGGCGTCGGGCAGTACCTCCTCCAGGGGCACAGGCGCCTGCTCCTTAAAGGAGATCTTGTTGTAGTCCGGCAGCTCAGTGAGCTCCTGGGCCAGGGAGAAGGAACAAGGTATAATGAGAGTAGTCCCCGACCCTTGCCATGCCCTCTGCTGTTAGCTCTCAGCCCCTAACACACTCTCACATGGGGGGTGCTCTCCCACCCGTGTGTTTCCCCGACCCATCATTCATTCACTCACCCACCCCTATATTCCTTCATCCATCCCCTTGCCCTCTCAGATGACAGCTCTGTGCACAGCTTGCTAAGACACTGCACATGTGTGTACTGGGGTGAAAGGGACAAAGGACAGGACCTACCCCAACCTGCATGACAGCAGGAGGAGGAACCCCTGAGTTGGGCCGGGACAGTGGTGCCTGTCCATCAAGGGGGGTTGGGGCCAGGAGAGAGAAGGTTCAGGGGAGGGAGTGGTTACTTGCTGTTGGGAGTGGAGTAAACCTGCCCCACACCCACCTCACCAAGGGCCCCTACAAACCGGCCAGACTTGAGGGTTTGGTGTGCCCAAGATGCGAAGCACATAGCAAAGCTGTTCAATGTCGTTCTCGCCCGGGAAAAGGGGGGACCCATTCAACAGCTCCCCCATGATGCAGCCAACGGCCCTGTGAACACAGAGCCCCAAGCAGCTCAGAGATCTCCCACCATGGACCACAGACCCACCCACAGAGCAGCTCTAACACTGCACTCCAGGGCAAGGCCCCACAAGCCAACCCTGGAGCCTCACGTTCAGAGGCCCAGTCCCTGAACCCTCAAAGCCCTCAACCCTATAACCCAGAGCAAAGCCCCAGCTGTTCCAAGACTTCTCAGAGACTCCTGTTCTAGGACGCTTCTGGGTCAGACCTGCAAACCTGCCCCAAATCTCAGAACCATGGGCATTGCCAACTATCTTCTTCCTGCAAAAAAAGCTCAGAGCTTTCATGTCCAAGGACACGGGCCTCTGACCAGCTCAGAAATACCATATTCTGGGATCTAACTCCAGCACACACCAGCTCAGACCACCTCCCCACCTAGCCCAGAAAGCTTCCCACCTGGGGCCACCATTCTCATCCCACCTGGCCCCCACCCAGCTCGAAAACATCATAGTGAGGAACCCCAACCCCAAAGTGCTCAGAATACCCCAACGGGGAAAACACCCTTAAGGGAGCCTAAACTCCCACCAGGGAAAAGACCACCAAACAGCTCAGAGACCTCAGAGCCTAGCAGAAATCCATGAGCCATGTTACCCTTTGACCACCCACGGGGGTCTCACCACAGATCGACGCCCTGGTCATACTGGCGGGCACCATACAGGAGCTCAGGGGCTCGGTACCACCTGCAAGGAAGAGGGCTGGTAGGCACTGGGCTGAGAAAAGGATGCCTGGGGAGGTGACCCCAGCTCCATGAGCAATGTCTGGAGAAAAGGCCCAGAAGCATCTCTTCCCCATGGAGAGGACTGGAAGGGGTCTGGCCCTCCCTACCTGGTGGCCACCTGGTGTGTGTAGAGGCGGCTGCCGTCTGGGGAAAAGACTCGGGCCAGGCCAAAGTCCGCTATCTTGAGCTGGCCTGAGGCGCTGATGAGCAGGTTGGCAGGTTTCAGGTCCTGGGAGTACCAAAAGAAGCATCAGTCCCTCCAAATCCCCCACAGGACCTTGGGACAGGTGGGCTTGGCAGTCTAACCACCCAGGTCAGCCCTGGTCCCCGCCTCCTCCAGGGCCATGCCCTGGCCGCTTACCTGGAGGCCTTGACCAGCTCTGTCCCAACTTCTTATCACACTTTTTACAAGGGCTAGCCCCACCCCCAAGCCGAGTCAGCTCCCCAGACCCCATGTCCGGCCTATGCTGAGACTGACCCGATGCACAATGTTGTTGGCATGGCAGAAGGCGACGCCCTTGAGCAGCATCTGCAGGTAGCTCTTGACCTGTGCCTGGGCTAGTGGCCTCTGGGCATGGCGCACCACCTCAGCCAGGTCTGACAGCATGAACTCAAAGGCCAGCACAAAGCCTGCACCGTGTGGGAACACAGCCTTCAGCTGCACCACCTGTGGGCAGGACATCCTGTTAGCCCCCAGACTCAAGTCACCAGACCCTCTCTGTGACCCTGAGACCCCAGCCCATGCCCTGACAGAGGACCCTGTATCCAGAAAGAAAGCGAAGAAGGTGACATGGACCTGAGCTAAGAATCAGAGCTCCGTGCTCATGATTTGCTCTGCTCTCCTGAGGTAAGGTGGGCCCCCACTCTAGTTCTCCATGAACACTAAAAGAAAAGGTCTAAAAAAGGTCATTTAGTGGCACCATCTGGTCCGCCCACCCAGCCCACCTGCCTGAAAATCATCTGGATGGTCGCACATGAAATGGTCACACAGGTCTCCTCCTGTTTCCTCTAGAGCCATTGAATCCCAGCACCAAGGAAAGGACACCAGGAATCCCACCCTTCCCAGTGCTGGGACAGCTACAGACACATCACAAACACTGAGGCCACCACTGTCAGAGGAGCCAGGCTACACAGAGCAGTGAGCTGAAAGACAGGACTCTTAATGAGCTCACAGCGCAGAGGACAATTTAACAAATAAATGAACAAATGGGATATATTTAGATTCTGTAAGTACAGGAACCAAAATACAAGGGGGCCGAGCGTGCCTTCTCATGCCTGTAATCCCAGCACTTTGGGAGGCCAAGGTAGGCAGATGGCTTGAACCGAGGTGTTTGAGACCAGCCTGGGCAACATGGTGAAACCTTGTCTCTACAAAAAATTAGCCAGGCGTGGTGGCACATGCCTGTAGTCCTAGCTACTTGGCAGGCTGAGGTGGGAGGATCACCTGAGCCCAGAAGGTTGAGACTACAGGGAGCCAAAATCACACTTCCACCCTCCAGCCTGGGTGACAGAGTGAGACCCTGTATCCAAAAACAAAATCAACAGAAATATGAGAGGATAGTGTGACTCTGTGAGTGGAGAAAAGGATACTTCTTTATTTAGGTGGGTGGGGCTAGATGAAGACCCAGTTTTGGGGATCTGGGGTGAAGCTCTGAGCAGGAGGAAAAGCAAGTGCAAGGCCCTAACGCCAGCACAGAAGGAGGCTAGAGGGATGTGAGAACATGAGGTCATTTAAGGGAAGGATGTGTCTGCCCTGTTCTGTGCTCCTGGACCCTAGGTAGGTGCTGGTCACTGGAGCGATGCCTAAGAAGCTGTGTTGAATGAGAGAAAAGGGAGAGGCCAGCTGGAGGTGGGCACATGGTGATAGTGCTCTAAGTGTGAAGAGAAGCCACCAGGGCTCTTTATGCAGGGGAGCCGATGACTTACATTTTTGACAAAGCCCTCCAGACTGTGGCTACGGAGAGCAGTGGGGAGGCTGCCGCTGTCATTCTGATGAGTGGTGATGACGACTTGGGCAAGGAGCAAATCTAGAGTATGTTTTAAAGTTAGAACCTTCAGGCCGGGCGCGGTGGCTCAAGCCTGTAATTCCAGCACTTTGGGAGGCCGAGACGGGCGGATCACGAGGTCAGGAGATTGAGACCATCCTGGCTAACATGGTGAAACCCCGTCTCTACTAAAAATTACAAAAAACTAGCCGGGCGAGGTGGCGGGCGCCTGTAGTCCCAGCTACTCGGGAGGCTGAGGCAGGAGAATGGCGTGAACCCGGGAGGCGGANTAGTCCCAGCTACTCGGGAGGCTGAGGCAGGAGAATGGCGTGAACCCGGGAGGCGGAGCTTGCAGTGAGCCGAGATCCGGCCACTGCACTCCAGCCTGGGCGACAGAGGGAGACTCCGCCTCAAAAAAAAAAAAAAAAAAAAAAAGTTAGAACCTTCAGAATTGCTGACCAACTGGATGCAGGGACCATATCACCAGCTTCCTTATGAATCTCTCTCCACCCATCCCACACATGTCTGTCTGAAAGCCCTTTTATCTTCCTCAAAAAATCAAAATGGCCTGATTGCTGTCTTCTGATTTTTCAGGTAGTACACAACCATTTAACAGATCAAAACGCATGCACACATTCAGGTAAGACATAAAATCCGAGGCCGGGCGCGGTGGCTCAAGCCTGTAATCCCAGCACTTTGGGAGGCCGAGGCGGGTGGATCACGAGGTCAGGAGATCGAGACCATCCTGGCTAACATGGTGAAACCCCGTCTCTACTAAAAATACAAAAAACTAGCCGGGCGTGGTGGCGGGCGCCTGTAGTCCCAGCTACTCGGAGGCTGAGGCGGGAGAATGGCGTGAACCCGGGAGGCGGAGCTTGCAGCGAGCCGAGATCGCGCCACTGCACTCCAGCCTGGGCGACACAGCGAGACTCCGTCTCAAAAAAAA